>NC_142950.1:11988029-12075529 GCF_046866305.1 Octopus bimaculoides
TGCTAAAGAGTTATCTTTTATCTTTTACTTGTTTCAGTCATTTGACTGCGGCCATACTGGGGCACTGCCTTGAAGGGATTTAGTTGAACAAACTGACAACAGAACTTTTTTTTTAAAGCATGGTACTTATTCTGTCAGTCTCTTTGCCAAACCACTAAGTTATGGGGACATAAATTCACCAAGCAGTAGTGGAGGGACAAATACAGACACAGAGACACATACACATATATATACATACATATATATATATATATATATATATATATATATATATATATCACTGCTATACCCTTCCGTCCCTTCCTCCTTGTTCCACTTCCTCCCTCCACCATCCTCTCTATCTATTTATCTATCTGTCTTCCTCTATCTTCCTATCTACCCTTCTGTTCTGGCCTCTACTTCACTGCTTCTGTCCCTTCCTCCTTGTTCCATTTCCTCCCTCCACCATCCTCTCTGCTCTCGTGTGACCTGTGGTCAACTTTCTTTTCACCCCAGCCGCTGTGAAGGCAAGACAAACTACTAGCGTTCTACCTCAGATTTGCGTTTGGCCTTACGGCTTTTGAATGTTGTTTTCACTGTCCATTTTTTCCTGTCTTGGTTTGTGTTTGCCACCTTGGAATCCTCTGTGTAGTTGGTTGATCCACTACTCAGGAAGAGACTATTCTAGAGTACGTCCTGTCTGGTCTTCGAAACGTCTAGATAGAATAGCGACAGCTGATGAAGGGATATTCCAAGGGGCTTTCCGTTTTCCTATGTGTTCGTTCCGTTGTCTGCAGTTTATTGTTCTAACGTCCTGTACCCTGATATGCATGTATATACACATGTAGATGTAAGTATGTACATATATGTGTGTATACATGTATATATATTCTTTGTATTATATATATATATATATATATATATATATATATATATATATGTATATATATAGACACTCTTTTACTCTTTTACTTGTTTCAGTCATTCGACTGTAGCCATGCTGGAGCACCAGCTTTAGTCAAACAAATCAACTCCAGGACTTATTCTTTGTAAGCCTAGTACTTATTTTTTGTCGGTCTCTTTTGCTGAACCACTAAGTTATGGGGACACAAACACACCAATATTGGTTACCAAATGATGGTGGGGGGGACAAACACAGGCACACAAATATATATATATATATATATATATATATATATATATATATATATATATATATATATATATATATATATATATATATATATATATATATATATATGTATATATATATATATCTATATAAATGTATATATATATGTATATATATATATATATGTATATATATATGTATATATATATATATATATATATGTATATGTATATGTATATATATATATATATATATATATATATATATATATATATATATATATATATATATATATATATATATATATATATATATATATATATGACAGGCTTCATTCAATTTCTGTCTACCAAATCCATTCACAAGGCTTTGGTTGGCCCAAGGCTATAGTAGAAGACACTTGCCTAAGGTGCCAAGCAGTGGGACTGGACTCAGAACCATGTGGTTTGGAAGCAGGGATTCTTACCAAACAGCCACACCTGCATCTATGAATAGGAATTCAAATACACTCAAACTAACAAGTCAACACTCCTCAAAGACATTAGAAAACAGGGAAACATTTACCATGGTACCACTGCTGCTACCCTACCTCCCCACTATCATCACTCCCACCACCACCACCATAATCACTACCACTACCATCAATACCACCACCACCAACAACAACATCAACATCATTGTGAACACCATTGACAGCCCCACAACCATTACCACTATCACCACCACCACCATCAATACCAGCACCAGCACCACCACCACCACAACCATTACCACCATCATACCCCACCACCGCCACCACCTTCATTATAACCATCACCACTAATAACATGAATATGTATATGGATATTATATATCAAAAGAAGTCTCTCTTCAAGGGTACAGGAAAAAGTAAAGTGTTCCCCTCCCCTTCACCTCCCCACTCTCAGTTCCCACTACCACCACCACCCACAGATATCTCCACACCATACATAAGCAGACATACCATTGATGCTAATTTGGGTACAGATTCTAGTCCCTTCTCCTATATGTCTAGCTCTCATCTTTATCCACAGCCTCACCCGCCCACCACACATACAGGAAAACATACACACACACATACAGATACACACATCTACACAAACATACATCTACACACACACATACACACTTTCACACACATACAGACATATACACATACACACACACACACACACATGCTCCCTTGATGCTAAATTGGGCACTCAGCCCTTATTTATCTACCTACACACCAGCCCTACCCCTATTACTCCTACCTCCATCACCACCACCACCAACAACAACAGCAACATCACACACCCAGCCACCAGGACCTCCATATAATACCTAAGCTGGTTTTTCTAGGGTATATATATATTTTTATTCATGCCAGCTGGAGATGTTTCAGGGTTACTTTTTATTTATTGTGGTTGTTGTGGTGGTGGTGGTGGTAGTGGTGGTGGTGGTGGAGGGGGATTAGCTACACCACCACCACCACCACCACCACCACCACCACCACCACCACCACCACCAATCAATCCACCAAATTTTTTCTGCCTTTGATTTTAATTTTCTTTTCAGAGGAGGTGGGTGGCCTTTGGATCATTATAACACACACACTCACACATACATACTTACAAACACGCACACACATGCAAACACACACTCACACATACATACATACATACACACACACACACATACACACACACAAACACACACTCACACACACACATACAAACACAGGTATGCTCTTCTATGCTTTTCTGTCTTTCAGTCACTACTAAATTCTTCATTGCCCCCATCCTGGGGCATGGCAGCATTGGAGAATTCATTTGATCAAAGGGACTTCAGTACTTATTCTAAGTTTGGTATTTATTCTATCGAATTCTATTTGCCTGATAGGTAAATATGAATAAGCATTCCTAGGTAAATACAAGCACCAAGGCACACACAGACACACATGAGAAGGTGCTGAAAAGTTCCTGGCTTTGCATAAAAGAAAATACAGGAGAATCAGTTAATTATGATTTCATTCAACATGTTCCCCTCTCAGATTCACACACTTCATTGCAGTGGTTCTTCAGGTTTTCTAAGCCCTGTAAAAGAACTCAGAAGGTTGGGCCTCCAACCAGGCCTTTTGCAACACTCTTAAAGCCAGGAATATTTTGGCACCCTATTGTTTGTATGCCTATATATATATATATATATATATATATATATATATATATATATATATATATATATATATATATGTATATCATCATCATCATCATCATCATCGTTTAACGTCCGCTTTCCATGCTAGCATGGACGATTTGACTGAGGACTGGTGAAACCGGATGGCAACACCAGGCTCCAGTCTGATTTGGCAGAGTTTCTACAGCTGGATGCCCTTCCTAACGCCAACCACTCAGAGAATGTAGTGGGTGCTTTTACGTGTCACCCGCACGAAAACGGCCACGCTCGAAATGGTGTCTTTTATGTGCCACCCGCACAAGCCAGTCCAGGGGCACTGGCAACGATCTCGCTCGAAAATCCTACAGGAGCCAGTCAGGCGGTACTGGCAACGGCCACATATATATACTCTTTTACTCATTTACTTGTTTCAGTCATTTGACTGCGGCCATGCTGGAGCACCGTCTTTAGTCGAGCAAATCGACCCCGGGACTTATTCTTTGTAAGCCTAGTACTTATTCTATCGGTCTCTTTTGCCAAATTGCTAAGTGACGGGGACATAAACACACCAGCATCGGTTGTCAAGCAATGCTAGGGGGACAAACACAGACACACAAACACACACACGTATATATATATATATATATATACATACATATGACAGGCTTCTTTCAGTTTCCATCTACCAAATCCACTCACAAGGCTTTGGTCGGCCCAAGGCTATAGTAGAAGACACTTGCCCAAGATGCCACGCATATCATCATCAGCCATCATTTTGAATCTGGGTTTGTCTCCGTTAATGGGGGTGGCTGGATCTACTTCAATGCCAAAGTAACCACCCTCACACCACCTTGCCCGGTTTTGGGCATCCTCTCTTCTCAAGTCAACCCTCTCAATCTCCTCCCCCTCCACCTGTCCCCTCCACATTGTCCTCTGTCTACCTGGCTTTCACTGTCCATTTACCTCAAACTCTAGCACCGTCTTCAGAACATGCTCCTCATCCCTCCCCAACACATGCCCATACCACCACACACCATTCACCCTTGCCAACTGTTCCACTGAATCCTCCAACCCCAGCATCCCCATCAAGTCCTCAGTCCTCCTCTTATCAAACAGCCTCACGCCACACGTTTCTTTCACCATTGCTCTCTCAGTCCTTCTCAAACACCATGTCTCACTTTCATACAGTATTGCAGCTCTCACATAACTGCTATAGAACTCTCCTTTCGTCTTCAATGAGAACCTTTTCCCACATAACAACACTCCACATTCCCTGAACTTCACTCAGCCAAGTCTCACTCATGCTGTCACAGCTGCTTCACATCCACCACTTACATCCACTTTATCTGCCAAATAGCAAAACCCTCTCAGTGTCTCCACCTCATCACATAGTGTTTCCACTGACTTCGCCAGCCCTCCAGCTCCTTTCTCACATCTTCCACAAACAAATTCTCTTGCAAGTCTTGGGGTCACCTTCTTCATTTTCGTACATCTACCATGAATCTATTTCTCACTTTAAGTTTCATGAATCCATTTCTCACTTTAAGTTTCATGAATCCATTTCTCACTTTAAGTTTCATGAATCCATTTCTCACTTTAAGTTTCATGAATCCAATTCAAATTGCTTTAAATAATAATAACAATTCATACTAAATGTGTTAAGTAACTTTTTCTTTCATTTTTCTGCTCATATATATATATATATATATATATATTCGAAATGCGGAGTAGATAAAACAGGGGACGACTGATGAAGGGATTGTTCTTTATATTGCTCGTCTCGTTTTTCTATTTGTTTCTTTCGTTGTTCAAAATAAGTTCGTTTTCCATGTTTTTGTTTTTTTATGTTCTCATTTTTCATTTTGTTCACGTTTTTTTAATGTCCTGTACCCATATATGCATGTATATATACATATATACATAGGTATGTACATATTTGTATGTATATATGCATATATATTATTTATATTATATATATATGTATGTATATATATATATATATATATATATATATATATATATATATATATATATTTACATACCAGCTCCAGGAATAATATATTATGTTTGCATAATGAAATACCACATTCCTACAAATCATTAATATATATATTATATATAGAGAAAGCAATAGATAGATAGAGGGAGGGAGGGAGGGATGGATGGATGGATGAATGGGTAGATAGATAGATAGATAGATAGATAGATAGATAGATAGATAGATAGATAGATAGATGGATAGATAGACAGGCAGACAAGCAGACAGATAGACAAAGCAATTAAGGATATGAAAATAGGGAAAGCTCCTGGCCCATCAGGAATCTCCACAGTGATGCTTAAAATATCTGGCAAAGTGGGATTTGGCCTCGTTACATGTATAGTTAATCAGGTTGTCCATGAGGGAGTCGTACCCAACAACTGGTATAGCAGTCAACTGCTACAAAGGTAAAGGTGACACCTTATACAGAAATAATTACAGAGGTATCAAATTGCTGGACCACACCATGAAAGTTACAGAAAGGATCATAGCTTAATTAATTGGGAAGAGAGTTAGCCCACATGAGATGCAGTTTGATTTTATGCCAAGAGCAAGCACTACTGATGCTGTCTTCCTGGTGAGGCAACTGCAGGAGAAGTATTTAACCAAAAATGAATCTCTGTACTTGGCTTTTGTTGTCATTGAGAAAGCCTTTGACAGGATCTCCCACTCCCTTAACTAGTGAGAAATGTGGAATCTATGGAATCTATGGATAGGTGAGTTGTTGGTGAGAGCTGTACAAGCCATGCACAAGGATGCAGTCAGTAAGGTGAAAGTCAGCAATGAGTATAAAGAATTTAGTGTACAGCAATGAATTTAGTGTTCACCAAGGACCAATTCTCAGCCTCCTCTTGTTTAACAGAGTCTTTCAGACCATAACTGGTATGCCCTTGGGTGCTCCTCAGTACCAGTGCTCCGCAACCGTTTTTCACTTGAAGTACACTTATATTCTTTACAAAATTCAACGGCACACCCAAACTAAAAATATAACTAAAAGTATGGCGGGGGAGGGGGGGGGGATTATATTCAGGTTACACTGTGGCACACTTAGCATTGTCTCATGGCACACCAGTGTGCTGTGGCATACCGGTTGTGAAGCACTGCTCTATGCTGCCAACCTTGTTCTTATTGCTGAATCACTAACCGAATGAGAGAAGAAATTTCAGGTGTGGAAGCAGGGTCTGGAATCAAAGGGTCTTAGAGTAAATTTAGCAAATACCAAAGTCCTAGTAAGTAGGAAGATGGCCCTGTTCTATAGGTAGAAAGGGTGTTGGTAAAAACTCCATAATGTGCCCCCAGTGCAAGCTATGGACACATAAGAAGTGCATTGGTATCAGAGGAAGATTAACCGAGGAAGATTAAAGTAGTATGTGGCAGATGTACAGATACAATACAACCCCAAGGTACCAATGCCGCATATAAAGCACCCATGCTGGTACCATGTATAAAGCACCCATTCCAGCCCCTGTGCTAGCACCATGTAAAAAGCATCTGAGTTGGTGCCATGTAGAGGAGCACCCATGCTGGCACCACATAAAAGGCACCCAGTACACTCTGTAAAACCACCCAGTACACTCTGTAAAACCACCCAATCAATGCCAGCATGGAAAACAGACATTAACCCATGACCTCCCATAATTCTATTAACTGGAATTTTTTTAATGAAACTTTGATTTCTAGCATAAAACAGCCTTAGAAACACGCTGGAATGATCAAAATAACATTTCAAAATAACATTTTAAATAGAAATAAGCGAGATATTGGGTGAAAAATGAGCAAACCTCATTTGAATATCAGAGAAATATACCTAGCAGATATAGCAAAAAGGTTAGATATGTGTAAATATTGACAGATAATTACGAAATTTGTAATTTTTAAGTGATCTCATATGGGGTCACTGGTAGGTAATGAGTTAAATGATGATGGTAATGATGATGATATCATTCTTTTCTACTACAGACACAAGGCTTGAAATTTTAGGGGAGTGAACTAGTTGGTTACATTGACCCCATGCTTGGTTGGTACTTACTTCATTGTCCCCGAAAAGATTAAAGGTAAAGTTAACTTCAGCAGAATTTGAACTCAGAACATAAAGACTGACAAAATACAGCATTTTGTCTAGCATGCTAATAATTCTGTAGGATTTAATCATATTACATATGACGCAGTGGAGGCGCAATGGCCCAGTGGTTAGGGCAGCGGACTCGCGGTCATAGGATCACGGTTTCGATTCCCAGACTGGGCGTTGTGAGTGTTGATTGAGCGAAAACACTTAAACCTCCACAAGGCTCCGGCAGGGGATGGTGGCGAACCCTGCTGTACTCTTCCACCACAACTTTCTCTCACTCTTACTTCCTGTTTCTGTTGTGCCTGTAATTCAAAGGGTCAGCCTTGTCACACTCTGTGTCACGCTGAATATCCCCGAGAACTACGTTAAGGGTACATGTGTCTGTGGAGTGCTCAGCCACTTGCACGTTAATTTCACGAGCAGGCTGTTCCGTTGATCGGATCAACTGGAACCCTCGACGTCGTAAGCAACGGAGTGCCAACAACAACATATGACGCAGGTATAGAGGGTGCAATGACCACAGAGTACATTTAATAATTATATAAGAGTTTTGTGCTGGTACCATGTAAAAGGCACTTGGGCCAGTACCACATGACGGTGCTCATGTGGTGCTACGTTAAAAGCATAGACTGTAATGTAGGTGGTGTTAGGGAGGGCATCCAGTCGTAGAAACCAAGCCAAATCAGACTGGAACCTGGTGTGGCTGCCCAGCTTGCCAGCTCTGGTCAGCATGTCCGTATGGAAAACGGACCTTAAAAGGTGATCAGGAGAAAAGCAAAAGTGATTAATTTAAGAAAGAGATCAAAAGCGAAAAGAAGACAAAGAGAAACGTGGTGGTGGTGGTGATGGTGGCGGCGTCGGTGGCAGTAGTAGTAGTAGTAGTAGTAGTAGTAGTAGTAGTAGTAGTGGTAGTGGTGGTGGTGGTGGTGGTGGTGGTGGTGGTGGTAGTAAGGTGGGTGGTCTTCTCTGTAAAGTGCAGATGAAATGGTCACCAATGGAAAAGTTTTATCAGAATTTGTCAAGGAATAGAGATTTGTGTGAATGTGATAGTGGGGGTGGGAGATGAAGGAGAGGAAGGTGTGGTAGTGGGTGACCCAGGATGTGGATCATTGGAGAGATAGAAAGAAGGGGAGGGAGAGGGGGGTGTAAAGTAATTGATAAGAGAAGAGAGATATGGCCCAAGCGATTTATTTTTACTCTTCTGTATTTCTAAAGAGAGAGAAGTGAAACAAGGATAGACAGACAGAAGGAGAGAAATAGAGAGAGAGAGAGAGAGAGAGAGAGAGAGACAGAGAGAGAGAGAGAGAGAGAGAGAGACAGAGAGAGAGACAGAGAAATGGATGGTGGGAGAATCAAATAAAATGAGATAGAACAGAGTACAGAGTAGACAAAACAGAAATGAGACAAGATAAAAAGAGAGAGAGACAGAGAGCAAGAGAGACAGAGAGAGAGAGAAAGAGAAAGAGAGAGAGAGAGACAGAGAGAGAGACAGAGAGCAAGAGAGAGAGAGAGAGAGACAGACAGACAGACAGACTGACAGACAGACAGACAGACAGACAGACAGACAGACAGAAAGAGAAAGAGAAACAGGAGTGACATAAGATAAAGAGAGAGAGAGAAGTGAAATTAGATAAAGTGCAAAAAGAAAGACAGAGAAAATAGAGAGAAGGAAGGAAAAAAGAGGTTAGAGAAAGAAAGAAAGAAAGAAAGAAAGAAAGAAGAGATAGTGACAAATGTATTCGAAGGTCATGTACTAAGCAGACTTTCTTACACATGTTCACAGCTACATGAGCTGCTACATGTTTTTATCTTTTATCTTTTACTTGATTCAGTCGTTAGTCTGTGGCCAAGCTGGAGTACCACTTTGAAGGATTTAGTCAAACATATCAATCCCAGTAGTTATTTTCTTTTTTTTTTTTGGTACTTATTTTATAGGTCTCTTTTCACTGAAGCACTAAGTTATGGGATTATAAACAAACCAACACCTGCTGTCAAGTGGTGGTGGGGAACAAACACAAGCACAAAACCACACACACATACTACATATAATATGTGAAAACGAATCAGAAAGGCTTTGTAAATAATGGAGAGAATGCTACTATGGAAGACTCATAGTACAATAATAATTGTATAATAATATATCATAATAATATATGAGAGTATTGTAGTTCGCTTGAAGCATTGTGTATCGTTTGTAAAGAATAAAATGTTTAGAACGGTACAACAATGCACTATAAAACAAAAAATGGACTATATACCTGTTGTAATTTGGTTGTCTATAGTCCGATGATATTTCGAAATTACAATTCCTTCTTCAGATCTTCTTAGCTGGAGTCTGGAAAAAAAGTTTATAGCAGAGACTCCAGCAAAGAAGATCTGAAGACGGAATTGTAATTCCGAAATATCATCAGACTATAGATAACCAAATTACAACAGGTATATAGTCCATTTTTTGTTTTATAGTGCATTGTTGTACCATTCTAAACTTTTTATTCTTTATAATAATATATATTCTCCGATTTGAAGTGACAATTTTTAGATACAAATGACCGTAAAATAATGAGCTAACCCTAGCCAGAATCGAACCCACAAATCAATGCTTACACAGGTCCTTGCACATCCGATTGGGCCAAACATTCACCCATCAATTTCAGCCAAATTTAATGACTAAAGACTTAGGCTGTCTAATACTACATATAATATCTATAAACAAACCAGATAGGCTTTGTAAGTTAACTACTACTGCCAATTCTTCTTCTCCAAAACTTTATCCATCTGTAACCTTCCCCCTTGCTCATGTCTTTCTTGCAGGTGCTGGTCCATTTCAGTCCCTAGAAGTTGCTGACATTCTACAATGCTCAAGTGAGGTCCACAATGGAATCATTGCTACCACATCTGGGACAGTACTGTAATGCACTGACATTCTGGATTGTATCCAGAGAATAGCCACTCAACTGCTAGGCCTTAACTCACAGAAACACTCCAGCCTCTGACCCTTAGGCATATTGTCTCCTCTCTCCGTTTTTTCTATCATTACCGTAAAGGCTTCTGTTCCTCAGAGCTGGTTGGCCTCATACTTCCTGCATTCAGGTACCCCTACCCACTCATATTTCCACCTCTTGTCAGGCCTTGTTGTGTCCACACATCCTTATATACCCAACATCACATTAACTACTACTTCCAATTCTTCTTCTCCAAAACTTTATCCATTTCTAACCTCCCCCTCCCCCCCCCCCCCTGCTCATGTCTTTCTTGCCGGTGCTGCTGGCCCAAAACAATTTAACCTTCTAGCATTCAGAGTATTCTGTCAAATGTAATATTTATTCATTCACATTGTTTTGAATCGTCTGTGCATTATCTCGTAACTTTGAGTTGTCAATAAATATGATTGTTTATTTTTAGAATGACAACGTAGGATACATATATCCGGAATAGCCACTCAACTGGTAAGCCTGATCTAACTGGTTTGAACACAAAACAGGTAGATTTTGGCTGGGTATGGCCTGTTTAAATACTAAAGTGTTAAACAGAACATTAATGGCAGTAAGTGCCCTGGTCCCAGAGAACCTACAAAGGTCATGGGTACTGTCCCTTCCTCGAGATTCACCAAATAAAACAATAAATAAATATAAGGTGACTCACATATTTATTCTTAATATGTTGCTGCAGATTCAAATGTAAAACATACTAATCACTGTTGTGTACATCAGAGAACAACCTTCCTTTTTGACAAATACGTGTTCATAGCAGATTTGATTCACTGGTGCAAGGGACTTTAGGTCACCAGTGTTTCCACATATTGTGTCTCATTAGCACCCCTGGACTTTTGAGTCTACACAAGAACCAGTGGCTCTTGTTTGTAATTTCAGCAAAGTTGCTCACTGAGTGCTAATATCAGCCAACAGAAAATAAATCATTTGCGCTGTGAACAGTGAGATCTGATACAATGACTTGCATATTTATTCTTTACATGTTTCTTCAGATTCAAATACAAATATGCTAGTTGCTGTTGTGTATGTCATAGGAGAACAACTTCTCCCTTTTACAATGACAGTGTATTCATAACACACTCAACTCATTGGTACAAGGGATCTTGGGACATTGGTGTTTCAACATGTTGTGTCTTATCAAATCTCAGTTGGCTGCTTTCTTGTCACCTCCATTCAGCTACTCCTACCTTATGCCCAGCACACTGGGCAAAATGCTTTGAGGTATTTCGTCTGTCCTTATGTCCTGAGTTCAAATTCCACGTGGGTCAACTTTCATCCTTTTGGAGTCAATGAAATAAGTACCAGTTACGCAGTGAAGTCAATGTAATCGACTAGCCCCCCTCCCCCACAATTTCAGGTCTTGTGCCTATAGTAGAAAGGATCATTATTATTATTAAGGCAGGGAGCTGGCAGAATCGTTAGCATGCTGGGAAAATTGCTTAGTGGCATTTCATCTGTCTTCACATTCTCAGTTCAAATTCCGGCAAGGTTGATTTTGCCTTTCATCCTTTCAGGGTTGATAAAATAAGTACCCGTTGAGCACTGAGGGGGGGGGGGGGGGAGGTTGATGTAATCAACTTAGCCCCTTCCCCAAAACTGCTGGTCTTGCGCTAAAATTTGAAATTATTTACTGTTACTATATGATGCTGCTACACCAGTCATTGGGTATACACGAAGGAGTCATACCCAATGACTGGTGTAGCAGCATCATAGTCAACTGCTACAAAGGTAAAGGTGACGCTTTAGATACAAATAATTACAGAGGCATCAAGCTGTTAGATCAGGTTATGAAAGTTACAGAGAGGGTCATAGCCCAACTAATTAGGGAGCGAATCAATTTAGATGAGATGCAGTTTGGGTTCGTGCCAGGTAAAGCACTACTGATGCCTTATTTCTAGTGAGACAGTTGCAGGAGAAATACCTAGCTAAGGATAAACCTCTGTACCTGGCTTTCGTTGACATGGAGAAAGCCTTTGACAGGGTCCCCCGATCCGTTATCTGGTGGTCAATGAGGAAACTTGGGATAGAAGAATGGTTAGTGAGAGCTGTGCGAGCCATGTACAGAGATGCTGCCAGTAAGGTGAGGGTTGGAAATGAGTACAGCAATGAATTCCGGGTAGAGGTAGGGGTCCACCAAGGTTCCGTCCTCAGCCCCCTCTTATTTATCATAGTCCTCCAGGCAATCACAGAGGAGTTCAAGACAGGTTGCCCCTGGGAGCTCCTCTATGCTGATGACCTTGCCCTAATTGCGGAGTCACTATCAGAACTAGAGGAGAAGTTTCAGGTGTGGAAGCAAGGTCTAGAACTGAAGGGCCTTAGATCCTAATAAGTAGGAAGGTAGATAAAACACAAACCCCTTCAGGTAGATGGCCCTGCTCAGTATGTAGAAAAGGAGTAGGTAGTAATTCTATAAGATGTACCCGGTGCAAGCTATGGACACATAAGAGGTGCAGCAACATCAAAGGCAGGTTAACTAGCAAGTTAGTTTTTGTTTGTGGCAGATGTTCAGGTGCAATAAAGACTGTAAACAAACAGGAAACAACTTCTATCTCATTCCAGGGTGAAAAACTAGAGGTAGTCGATAGCTTCCGCTATCTGGGCGACCAAGTTAGTAGTGGGGGTGGGTGCGCTGAAAGTGTAGCTGCTAGAATAAGAATAGCCTGGGCAAAGTTTAGAGAGCTCTTACCCCTGCTGGCGACAAAGGGACTCTCACTCAGAGTAAAAGGCAGACTGTATGACGCATGCGTACGAACAGCCATGCTACATGGCAGTGAAACATGGGCTGTAACTGCTGAGGACATACGTAAGCTCGCAAGGAATGAAGCCAGTATGCTCCATTGGATGTGTAATGTCAATGTGAATACCCGTCAGAGTGTAAGTATCTTGAGAGAAAAGCTGAACATTAGAAGCATCAGTTGTGGCGTGCAAGAGAGACGATTGCGCTGGTATGGACATGTGGTGAGAATGGATGAAGATAGCTGCGTGAAAAAGTGCCACACCCTAACAGTTGAGGGAACCCGTGGAAGAGGTAGGCCCAGGAAGACCTGGGCTGAGGTGGTGAGGCAAGACCTTCGTACATTGGGCCTCACCGAGGCGATGACTACTGGCTGAGACCTTTGGAAATGTGCTGTGCGTGAGAAGACCCGGCAAGCCAAGTAAGATCGTTGCCAGTGCCCCTGGACTGGCTCTTGTGCGGGTGGCACATGAGATGCACCATTTTGAGCGTGGCCGTTGCCAGTACCGCCTGACTGGCTCCCGTAGGATTTTCGAGCGAGATCGTTGCCAGTGCCCCTGGACTGGCTTGTGCGGGTGGCACATAAAAGACACCATTTCGAGCGTGGCCGTTTTCGTGCGGGTGACACGTAAAAGCACCCACTACACTCTCTGAGTGGTTGGCGTTAGGAAGGGCATCCAGCTGTAGAAACTCTGCCAAATTAGACTGGAGCCTGGTGTTGCCATCCGGTTTCACCAGTCCTCAGTCAAATCGTCCAACCCATGCTAGCATGGAAAGCGGACGTTAAACGATGATGATGATGATGATCATTAGCCACCACTGTTATTGCCACTATCACCACTATTACCACCACCACCACCACCACCATCACCACTACCACCACCACCACACATCACTGTTATCATTACCACCACCACCCATTACCCATCACTAGCAACATCACCACCACTACCACTACTGCCACTGTTTATCACTGTTACCAAGCCACCCATCCCATCCCACCACCACCACCACCACCACCACCACAGCATCTGTTAATATTGGTCTCTGATAAGAAATCAAGTGAAGAACACCTGCAATTTTCACCATGACTCAATAGAATGTTGTCATAGTGTTTGTCCTAATAAACACCAATCCTAACCATTCAGGAATGGTGTGTATAATATGATACATATATCTTCATTTATCACAAATGAAGTAGAAAAGGTTATTTCCAAAAACTCCACCAAAACAAACAAACGAAAATGTCCACAGAGAAAAATTAATCATCTCTGTCGACTTAGTAAATGGAATGAGTGATAAATTCATTAATATCAAACTCAGAGCAGTGAGTTTGACATCACAGTAGCTTACGGCAGTGAAGCTTCTACCATCATGATTTTCTTGACTACATCCACCTTTCCCTGTAGAGAACAAACTTGTCTGCATCATTTGTTATGATCAGACACACTCACATTGGAATGAATAGTTAATTCACTGACACCAGACTCATGGTCCAGAGCAGGACATTGAAGCAGGATTCCGGGACACTGAAGCAGGATTCCAGGACACTGGTGTCAATGAATCAAATGTGCAACCATCAAGTTACAACCATCAAGTGAATTTGGTTGACAGAAACTGGAAAAAGCCCATTCTATATATGTATATATAAATGTGTGTGTGCGGGGGGTGTATTTGTACCCTTGTCTAGACATCACATGATGGTTGTAAGTAAGCCTCCTCTTAAAATCAAGATAATGCTTGGCTACATACAGCAAGGATGACATTCCAAAGGCTGGAGCAGTTTGAATGGGAAACAATGTCCCTTCCAACATATTCACCGGACATTGCTTCATCTGATTATCATTTATTCTGCAATCTTCAGAATCATTTGAACAGAAAGAATATGAACTCTGTAGACGAGGTCAGAATAGTACTGGAGGAGTATTTTTCATCAGGGACAAGTGAATTTTGGAAGAGGGGCCTTGCAAGTCTACCAGACAGATGGAAAAGCATTACAGAAAATGAAGGAGAGATTAAAAAAGAATTTTGCTTATCTTAATTTTGAAAAATAAAAGAAGTATTAAAAAGAATACATTATTTATGGACTGACCCAATATGTTCAAACTGGCCAGATTTTGCCTTTCACACCTACCTAACAATGTCATTGTAAAAATAAACAATTACATCATTGAAATCTCAAAACTACAAGATAATGCATGATTAATTCAAAACAATGCAACAAATATTACATTTGATAAAATAATCTGAACACTAAAGGTTAAATCCTTCAATGTAGTGCTCCAGCATGGCTGCAGTCCAATCGTTGAAACAAGTAAAAGATAAAAGACACCAGCACTCTCACACTGAAAACCTAATTGAGTTTGATGTCCTGTTGAAATTTCAGAGAAAACTTTTATCAATTTCATCTTCCTTTTCCCAATAAAGACTACTTCCAAATTTCTTGGAATCTGGCTGTTTTATTTTCTTTCAGACAGTTAATAAGTGCTTAAAGGAAATTGTAAAAACATAACAGTTAAAAGATCTGGTATAAGCGATTCGGGCAAACAACTGCATGCGTGCACGCATCAGCCCGCAGCTTCCAACCTCATAGCTATCTGTCGTATATGCTGGTATGGACATGTCCTCTGTCTCCAGCTCTGGGCTGGAAGAGGCCTCGTGGCAAGCCCTAAACCAGATAGGCAGACATGGCTGGCAAAGATCTCCAGAGGCTTGACATCACTTTGAAGGAAGCAGAATGGCTGGCATGGGACCACCAGTGATGGAGAGCACTGATGGACCTGGCCGGCTTTACGCATGACATCTCTGGGACCACTAGCCCCATCAAGCAAGAGCATGAAGCCAGCCGAGCCAAGTGATTCAGACAGTATGAAATAGTAATCTATACATCATACTTAATGTATGGACAACGTTGGTAGACCAGTTACTGCAGTTTTTGTGCTGAGAGATAATCACATGGTTAAGGATTTGCTGTGTTAAAAACATAATAAATATGAGAGGGAGAGAGGACAATTCAACCCAGAAGCAACTAGCAAGAGTACCAGATACATTTCAGCCTTTGTGGGGCCTTTTCAAAGGTATATACTTGCAACCAGCCACATTCACAAACAAGAATTCATTGTCTTTGATTAGCGAAAAAGTTAAGGACATTCACTTATGTTGCAAAAAGCTGTTGAGTTGATTAAAAAATCAGGTATACACAATTCGAGTAGTATTTAATTAAAACAGCAATCTAAGTATCATACTTAACTTTTACTTGTTTCAGTCATTTGACTGCGGCCATGCTGGGGCACTGCCTTGAAAGGCTTTAGTTGAACAAATGGACACCGTTACTTATTTTTTTAAAGCCTGGTACTTATTCTATTGGTTTCTTTTGCCAAACCGTTAAGTTATGGGGACATAAACACACCAGCACCGGTTGTCAAGTGGTGGTGGGTGAAAAACACAGACACAAAGACACACACACACACACATATATATATACATATATACGATGGGTTTCTTTCAGTTTCTGTCTACCAAATCCACTCGCAAGACTTTGGTCAGCCCAAGGCTATAGTAACAGGCACTTGACCAAAATGCCAAGCAGTGGGACTGAACTTTGAACCATGTGGTTGGGAAGTAAGCTTCATACCACACAGTCATGCCTTTTCTTTATAAGAATCCTAATTTACAATACTTAAAATATACACATCCAAAGAAATTGTGGTTTATGGTGGAGGTGTAGCTGAGTGTGTGAGAAGCTTGCTTCCCATCAATATAGTCTCAGGTTCAATTCCATTATGTCAAACATCTTCTGAACAAAGTCTTGCAAGTGAATTTGGTTGACAGAAACCGAAAAAAGCCCATTCTATATATGTATATATAAATGTGTGTGTGTGTGGGGGGGTATTTGTACCCTTGTCTAGACATCACATGATGGTTGCAAGTAAGCCTCCTCCTAAAATAAGCGATGTTGTTTGTTTCCAGCCCTTCATTAAAACCCATGTTTAGCCATGGGGAAGATATTACCTTGCTTAGAAACAGGTGAAGGTTGACAACAGGAATGTCCAGTTTAATGTCCACCTTCCATGCATGCATGGGTGAGATTATCTAATTCCGTCTGACCCCCATGCAAGCATGGAAAAGTGGACATTACATGCTGCTGTTGCTGATGATGATGATGCATAATTTCTGTCTTTATTCTACAGAAGTGCCAAGAACAGGGTTTACATTCCACTGACACTGTAACCCTTCACCTACAGACTTTCAACTTTGTGCTAACATAAATATATCATTATAAATGTTGGGAGCCTGTGAAGATAGCCGAGATACTAGAGCTTTATTTAGGTTCATAGTTCTATATTCTGGGTGATAAATCACGAAAATTTTCCTTATATATATATATAAATATATATATATATATATATATATATATATATATATATATATATATATATATATATATATATATATATATATATTGCTGTTCATTCAGTTACTTATATAGCTCTCATCCACCAACTACAAATTTCTGGCCTATTGCCAAAGTGAGAGATCGTGTGTGTGTGTGTATGTGTGTGTGTGTATGTATATGTGTGTGTGTGTGTGTGTAATGATGTGCATGCATACATTAATGTACACATATACATACATAAATAATGTACATACAAACATACATTCATTTATTTATGCATACATACACATACATATTCAAACATACATAGTCATACAATATATGCATAGATTTATAATACACTGATATACTCATTCGTACATATATCAATAAATACATATACATGCACACATACATACACGCACACATGCACACACACAGGTGCATCATGCACTTGGTTGTGTGCATCAACAGTTCAAACACACCAACTCCACCACGTATTTAGAAACTCAGAGCACTCTCTTAACACAAAAAGTCTTGTCGCTTTGTTAGTGACCAGCTTGAACTTTCTGACAAAGAACTTCAATAAACCTCAAAGTAAGACACGTATATTCATATACAGCATATACAGGAAGGGAGAGAGAGAGAGATGGAGAGAGACAGAGACATATGTATTAGTGTGTGTGTGTGTGTGTATGCTTGTGAGTGAAAAGTTGGATAATTCAGCTGCACACAAACTAGCCTAATGACTGATACAAGCAAATGATAAATGATAAAAGATGGTAGATGGTCAAAACGCTTAACTTAGGGCCAATAGTACTGACCCTTTTCTCCTCCTGTGAATTAACAAACTATGTAAAACATCATGAACCAAACCTGAACGACCCCTGAAACACTTGTGTTTCTTCTTTTATCCTTCAATGCTACCCCTGGTACTTAGGTACCTTTAGTAGAGTTCAATCTGTTTTGCAGGAGTACTGTTTACTACTACTACTGTTTACTAGTGTTTACTACTACTGTTTACTACTGTTCAGTGTTAACTGTATTTAATTAAAACCAGAGGTTGTATCTAACCCTTTAGCGTTCAGACTTCTCAATTTTGTTTTGAATTAATTCTGCATTATCTCATAGCTTTGAGATTTCTATGATGTGGTTGTTTATGTTTGGAATGACATTGTAGGGTAGATGTGAGAGGCCTGATCTGGCCAGTTTGAACTTAAAAAAAGGTAGAATATTTGGGCTGGATATCTTTTCATGCTGGGACACCACCTTGAAGGGTTCAGTCAAACAAATTGAACCCAGTACTAAAATTTTTTAAAGCTTGGTACATATTCTATCAGTTTCTTTTGCCGAACAGCTAAGTTACAGGAACATAGACAAGCCAACACTGGTTGTCAAGCAGTGGTGGAAGACAAACACACACAGAGGCATCATCATCATCGTCAGCAGCATCATTTACTGTCCATACAGGTTGGATGGGTTGGCAGGAACTGGTAAAGCAAGGGACCATACCAGGTTCCATAATCTGTTTTGGCTTGGTTTCTACAGCTGGATGCCCTTCCTAATGCCAACCACTTTACAGTGTATACTGAGTGCTCTTCATGTGACACCATACAACAGGCTTCTTTCAAATATACTCTACCAAATATACTCATAAAATTTTGGTCAGCCTGAGGCTATAGTAGAAAACACTTGCTCAAGGTGTCATGCAATGAGAACCCAGAATCATTTATTATTTACTTGTTTCAGTCATTAGGCTGTGGCAATGCTGGGGCACAGCTTTGAAGAATTTTAGTCAATTGAAGCGACCCCAGTTCGTATTTCTTTATAAACTTGGTACTTCTTTTTATGGTCTCTTTTGCTGAATTGCTAGGTGATAGGGACATAAATTACACCAAAAATGGTTGTCAAGCAGTGGTGAAGGACAAACACACACACCACACAGAGTTGCAATTGTCTTCTACTGTAGCCTTGGCCTCATGAGAGGATTTGGTAGACAGAAACTCTGAAAGCAGTCCACCATATATACATATACATACAGTTGCAAGAATAGCTGAGTGGTAAGAAGCTTGCTTCCCAGCCACATGGTTCTGGGTTCAGTCGCATTGCATGGCACCTCGGGCCGACCAAAGCCTTGTGAGTAGATTTGGTAGACAGAAACTGAAAGCAGCCTGTTGTATGTATGTATACATGTATGTATGCATATATGTATGCATGTATGTTATGTGTGGCTGTTTGTCCCCCCCCAACACCACCATTGCTTAACAATCGATGTTGGTGTGTTTATGTCCCCATAATTTAGTGGTTCAGCAAAAGAAAACAATAGAATAAGTACTAGGCTTACAAAGAATAAGTCCTGGGATTGATTTGTTCAACTAAAGGTGGTACTCCAGCATGGCCACAGTCAAATGACTGAAACAAGTAAAAGAATAAAAGAAAGTATATACATATTATCCGAAGTGTACAGTATTATATATATCCATCACAGCTGATCTTGCCAATTAGTTTCATGCAAGGGGTAGAACAGAGTGTTAGGTAACAATCTGATTATATAACCCTACGCTCATCAGAGGTAGCTGATATGGAATGAAATATGGCGATATAATGGATATATAATGCTGTACACTTCGGATAATATACACACTCTACTGACAGATATATCAGTGCATTTTTTTCCTGACTTATGGACTTTTAGACAATTTACACATGCATATATATATTTGTGTGTATATCTTTGTGTCTGTGTTTGTATCTCTCACCACTGCTTGACAACCAGTGTTGGTGTGTTTACATCCTCATAACCCAATAGTTCGGCAAAAGAGACCGACAGAAGTGCCAGGCTTAAAAATAAAAAGAAGCAAACTTCGTACCACACAGCCACACTGATTAAAAACTAAAGGTTAAACTTCTTTTCACACAGCCAAGCTGATTTAAATACTAAAGTGTTCATATAATTGTGGAGGGGGGGTCTTGCCTAAGGAATGGTTACTCTTTTACTTGTTTCAGTCTTTTGACTGTGGCCATGCTGGAGCACCGCCTTTTAGTCGAGCAAATCGACCCCAGGACTTATTCTTTGTAAGCCTAGTACTTATTCTATCGGTCTCTTTTTGCCGAACCGCTAAGTTATGGGGAGGTAAACACACCAGCCTCGGTTGTCAAGCGAAGTTGGGGGGACAAACACAGACACACAAACATATACACACATACATATACATATACATATATACAACGGGCTTCTTTCAGTTTCCGTCTACCAAATCCACTCACAAGGCTTTGGTCGGCCCGAGACTATAGTAGAAGACACTTGCCCAAGGTGCCACGCAGTGGGACTGAACCCAGAACCATGTGGTTGGTAAGCAAGCTACTTACCACACAGCCACAGAATACTGAAATTTTTTACATCCAACACATGTATACTGTTATTTGGTTCTGTTTATGGTAAAAGTTGGCTTTAATCTGGCTTCATATTTTTATGGTCAATGAAACCGTGTATGTTACAGCTATTTATGATGAGTTCCTTAGGCCTTCCTGGGCTGATTGAGAGAAATAGTGCTTTTAGGACCCATTCCTACCTACATTTTACAGATAGCCCTGACTGCTCTAGTTTTAATAAAACTAAACCCCTTTGGATAGTGGCCAAGGAAATTAGTTGATACAATCAGAGCAAAGATATCGGCAATGTTGAATTTGGTGAAGAGAGATTAGAAGATAGAGAAGGCGATAACCTGGAATGACTAAAAGATACTCAAGATTGTGTGTGTGTGTGTGTGTATGTGTGTGTAAAATGTAACATACTATTTTGAAAATGGTAAATAACATTTACTTTTATCACTTCATTAATGGACCTCTTATCTTGCGAAGCCCTAGAAATTTTTTCATGGCACCTAGGATCTCCTTGGAGTTTACTTCAGTTCTAAGATATTATATACATGTCTGAGTATTTGGGTAGATTTTCATGTAATGGCAAGGACTGTAGAGGTTCACAGCTTGTTGTAGCATAAAACTGTGTCCTTCACATGTCCAGTTTTGACATGGAATCCTTCATTCTCAATATTTTCTTTTGTTGTACGACTAAACTTTTAACCGCTTATGAAGTACAGCAGATGTATTTTATAGCTTATCAACTTATTTTGTGGAAAGATTAGAGGCCCAAGCATGGCTGTCTGGTAAGTTTACTTCCCAGTCACATGATTTGGGGTTTAATCCCACTAGGTGGCACCTTGAGCAATGTCTTTTGATATAGCTTTGGGCTGATCAAAATCTGTGAGTAGATTTGGTAGATGAAAACTTTAATAAGCTCATCCTATGTAGATGTAGAAGGAACCTGTGGAAGAGGAAGACATGGGACAAGGTGGTGAAGTATAATCTTCAGAAGTTGAGTCTCACAGAGGTGATGACAAGTGATTGAGACCTTTGGCAATTTGCTATGCTTGAGAAGACATGTCAAGCCAAGTGAAACTGTAGTCATGGCCAGTGCTGGTGACATGTAAAAGGTACCTGTGCTAGCGACATGTAAAAGGCACCTGGATGCTAAATGATGTTATAATAAAAAGAAATTTACATTAAATTGAAGCATCACTCAATATATTTGGTAGGGTATATATATATATATATATATATATATATATATATATATATATATATGTTAATTCTCTAAATGAAGTATTAACAGTAACTGCACGATAAAGTGTAGTATATTGCCACTTAAGTGTGGCTGACCCCTAGGGGTGGATGTTACTGTTGCTTTTAGCCCCAGGAGGACATCTCCTCCAGCTGGCTTATCGACACACGACTGTGTCCTGTTTGCCAAGGGAAGTTATCCCTCTCACCTCGATCAGCAGCATGAACGTATCCGGATTTCAGGGTTATTTCCCTTCATCGGCGTTCGACAGCTGATGACCTTGGTGAGAGAGACAAAAACCTGGCAAACTTATATCTTCTTTTCCAGTGAAATTCTTCACTGATATTGAAAAGGTGAAAACAAGCAATGTTAATTCTCTAAATGAAGTATTAACAGTAACTGCACGATAAAGTGTAGTATATTGCCACTTAAGTGTGGCTGACCCCTAGGGGTGGATGTTACTGTTGCTTTTAGCCCCAGGAGGACATCTCCTCCAGCTGGCTTATCGACACACGACTGTGTCCTGTTTGCCAAGGGAAGTTATCCCTCTCACCTCGATCAGCAGCACGAACGTATCCGGATTTCAGGGTTATTTCCCTTCGTCGGCGTTCGACAGCTGATGACCTTGGTGAGAGAGACAGCTGGAGGAGATGTCCTCCTGGGGCTAAAAGCAACAGTAACATCCACCCCTAGGGGTCAGCCACACTTAAGTGGCAATATACTACACTTTATCGTGCAGTTACTGTTAATACTTCATTTAGAGAATTAACATTGCTTGTTTTCACCTTTTCAATATCAGTGAAGAATTTCACTGGAAAAGAAGATATAAGTTTGCCAGGTTTTTGTCTCTCTCACCAAGGTCATCAGCTGTCGAACGCCGATGAAGGGAAATAACCCTGAAATCCGGATACGTTCGTGCTGCTGATCGAGGTGAGAGGGATAACTTCCCTTGGCAAACAGGACACAGTCGTGTGTCGATAAGCCAGCTGGAGGAGATGTCCTCCTGGGGCTAAAAGCAACAGTAACATCCACCCCTAGGGGTCAGCCACACTTAAGTGGCAATATACTACACTTTATCGTGCAGTTACTGTTAATACTTCATTTAGAGAATTAACATTGCTTGTTTTCACCTTTTCAATATCAGTGAAGAATTTCACTGGAAAAGAAGATATAAGTTTGCCAGGTTTTTGTCTCTCTCACCAAGGTCATCAGCTGTCGAACGCCGACGAAGGGAAATAACCCTGAAATCCGGATACGTTCGTGCTGCTGATCGAGGTGAGAGGGATAACTTCCCTTGGCAAACAGGACACAGTCGTGTGTCGATAAGCCAGCTGGAGGAGATGTCCTCCTGGGGCTAAAAGCAACAGTAACATCCACCCCTAGGGGTCAGCCACACTTAAGTGGCAATATACTACACTTTATCGTGCAGTTACTGTTAATACTTCATTTAGAGAATTAACATTGCTTGTTTTCACCTTTTCAATATCAGTGAAGAATTTCACTGGAAAAGAAGATATAAGTTTGCCAGGTTTTTGTCTCTCTCACCAAGGTCATCAGCTGTCGAACGCCGACGAAGGGAAATAGCCCTGAAATCCGGATACGTTCGTGCTGCTGATCGAGGTGAGAGGGATAACTTCCCTTGGCAAACAGGACACAGTCGTGTGTCGATAAGCCAGCTGGAGGAGATGTCCTCCTGGGGCTAAAAGCAACAGTAACATCCACCCCTAGGGGTCAGCCACACTTAAGTGGCAATATACTACACTTTATATATATATATATATATATATATATATATATATAAATATATATATATATATATATATATATATATATATATATATATATATATATATATATATATATATATATATATATATATATATAGGCGCAGGAGTGGCTGTGTGGTAAGTAGCTTGCTTACCAACCACATGGTTCTTGGTTCAGTTCCATTGAGTGGCACCTTGGGCAAGTGTCTTCTACTATAGCCTCGGGCCGACCAAAGCCTTGTGAGTGGATTTGGTAGACGGAAACTGAAAGAAGCCAGTCGTATATATGTATATATATATGTGTGTGTGTGTGTGTGTATGTGTGTTTGTCCCCCTCCCCACTGTCACTTGATAACTGATGTTGGTGTGTTTACGTCCCCATAACTTAGCAGTTCGGCAAAAAGAGACCGATAAGTACTAGGCTTCCAAAGAATAAGTCCTGGGGTCGATTTGCTCGACTAAAGGCGGCGCCCCAGCATGGCTGCAGTCAAATGACTGAAACAAGTAAAAGAGTAAAAAGAGTATATATATATTCATGTGTGTGTGAGTGTGTGTTACTGTCATCTTGCCTTGACATCACATGGTGGTTGTAAATGAATATCACTGTCATACAAGCAGTGTCCTTCGTTCCAAATCTTCCTCGAAATCATGTCTGGTTATGAGGAAATTTTCCCTTACTTGGAAAACAGGTGTAGGGCTGGAGACAGGAAGGGTGGTATCCAGCCATAGAAAATCTGCCTCAACAATGCAAGCAGGGAAAAGTGGGTATTAAGATGATGATGATGATCAGAGGGGCCCAGGTAGGACAGAAAAACTTCACTAAGCTATTGTTTGTATGCTGTTGTTGTTGTTGTTGTCTCTTTCTGTTAGGCTATATTGCAGAGTGTGCGTGTGTATGTGTGTGTGTGTGAGTGTTTGTGTGTGTGTATGACACTGTATAGTTGTATGTCATTGCGAGGCTATATCCGTATGTATGTGCTCTGTGTCTGTGCACACCTGTATATATGACTCTGTGTGTGTGTGTGTGTGTGTGTGTGTGTGTGTGTGCGCGCGTGCGTGCGTGCGTGCGTGCGTGTGTGGTGCAGCATTTCATATTACCATGTCTTCTAGGAGTTAGGCTGTGAGATGGCCGAAATGTTAGTATACCAGGTAAAAAGCTTCATGGCATTATATCCAATTTTACATTCCGAATTCAAATTCTACCAGGTTCCACTTCTTTGCCTTTCATCCTTTCAGGGTCAATAAAATAGGTACCAGCTGGCCACTGGGGTCAATGTCATCAACATAACCCCCTCCCTTGAAATTACTGGCCTTGTACCAAAATTTGAAACTGTTGTCTACTAGGAGTGTTTTTGTATCTTGCGGAGATGTAACTTGTGTGTGTGTGTGTGAGAGAGAGAGAGAGAGAGAGAGAGAGAGAGGTACTGTTGAGTCTGATGGTTGTATTCGATGGTTTCTGGTGCTGTTAATAAAAAGGGAGACTACAGATTTGGTAGATGTTAAAGTCTGTTGTTGTGGAGCCAAGTTTTTTAGGTGGTGCATTTAGTTTTGAAGTAGCTGTGTGCATATGACTTAAAACTGGATCCGACAGTGGGTCCCTGGTATGGAAGTTCCGT
Source organism: Octopus bimaculoides (assembly GCF_046866305.1). Classification (NCBI taxonomy): domain Eukaryota; kingdom Metazoa; phylum Mollusca; class Cephalopoda; order Octopoda; family Octopodidae; genus Octopus; species Octopus bimaculoides. Next base: position 12,013,521 of record NC_142950.1, read on the forward strand.
TATCATCATCACATCGAGTGCTGCATTGGAAATACTCTAATTTTCTACTCTTCAGGTATGGTCCTGAATAGGTATGTACATATGTGCATACATATGCACGATGGGCTTCTTTCAGTTTTGATCTACCAAAACCACTCACATGGCTTTGGCATTGGTTGACCCAGGGCTATAGTAGAAGACACTTGCCCAAGCTGTCGTGCAGTGGGATTAAATCTGAGACCATATATGGTTGGGAAGCAAGCTTCTCAATCACACAGCCACACCTGCGCCTGCGAAAAAAAAAATTTAAACAAAGTCACACTGTATATGTCAAATGGGAAAATCCTTGGGGAAAAAAATACCAATAAAACTGGTGTAATATAAAGGAAGTTCTTGGAAATATTTGTTCCGGATCAAGTTGGATACTTCTGTTTCCCCGATTTCAATTTCTTTCTTATTTTACAGTTTTCTTACGTCAATCTCTTGCCAATACTTTCAGATCACAAAAGGTTTTCAGCATTTTTTCTCACTTTCATCTAAATTCTTCCTAATTTCCTCCAATCAAGATTTCCTCAAAAGATTTCATTTTCTTTCATTAATTCCCATCATATTTTTTTTTTTACATGTCCCTTCGTATTTTCTGGAAGTTTTTCTTTTCTTTAATCTTGGAATTACTTCTCATCTCATGCTTGTGTGTGTGTGTGTGTGTGTGTGTGTGAGTGTACACACATACACACTTTTATAAATAAATACACACACACACACATATCCTATATAAGTAGTTATCATCTGCCCTATCCTCTTGTCTCTCTTTACCAAAATACGACATCTTTGCTCCAATATCCCTGCTCCCATGATATTAACCAAAAACCTGGCCGCTATCCAACGGGCTCCTGTTGATGTTTCCCTTTTTATGTAGACAACTTTAGAACAGGGATGAAATGTATGTGTGTGTGTGTGTGTGTGCATGCGAATGTGCCTGTGTGTATTATGTGTGCATGTGTATGTATATATATCTACGAGTGTGTATGTGTCTGCGCACGTGTGTTTGTGTTTGTTAGTGTGTGTACGTTGTGCGCTCGAGTTAATGGGGGGGGGACTAACTGGCTTTGTTCTGTCTTGGACAGAATCCAGATTTCTAACAGCTGTTTCATATTTGTCCCGAACGAATGATACCTGAGCACACACACACACACACACACACACACACACACACACACACACACACACACACACACACATGGAAAAGGGGGCTTCCTAAGATTCTCTGTAATTAATAGAGCAACGTACTTTAGGTGGCCGTGTTGAAAGGCTGTCAAACTATCAACTGAAAGATTGGTGGTTCGTATCTTACCATAAGCACTGTGAAATGTCTTTGTACAAAACTACAAATTATTACTATAGTTAGAGGCATGGGTGTGTGATTAAGAAGCTCACGTTGCAACCAGGTCGTTTCAGGTTCAGTCCCACTGTGCAGTACTACCTTGGGCAAGTATCTTCTATAATCTCCGACCGACCAATGCCTTGTGAATGAATTTGGTAGAGAGAAACTGTAAATTTATGTGTGTGTGTTTTACTCATACACATACAGAAAATGATTCACAGTTAATATGAAGGCCTACTAATTTGCATTTTGTTTGTTATTTACTTGACAGCTTTTACCAAATTACCAATTATACCAACACACAGTAACATACCAGTGTTGAAATACCGAAGTATATTTCTAACGCTACTTTGTGGTTGAGTGAAACTCAAAGAACTTAAGCTGCAAATTCTCAGCTGCAAAGCGCAGTTAATGACTGTAAAATTGCTTAACGTGGCTGTAGATATGGTTTTATTAACTTTTTAGTTGTTTTCTTCTGCCTACCTAACACAATCAGTTAACTTTTTCAGGCAATGAGATGTTTGGGTGTAGCTTGAGGGAAATTAGGCTGCTATTTCGGCGACCTTTCGTTTTATGTATATGGAAAGTCAGATAAGTTGAAAGAAAAACAACTGTCATAGTTAACCATGAGGTGCCTACGTAACAGGCCGATATACCTGCAAGGAATAGCAGCGATCTTTTGTTTTAGGAGCATATAACGACAGGCAACGAATTAGAAGAAACCAACAAAAGAACCCTTTAATGATAAACCACAGTCTTTATTTTGTAGAGATCATTTTACATTACGTAGGGACTCAATAAAAGGAACATAGCATTTCATCAAAAGTAAATATGGCGCCATGCCATAGAATTCGAGACAATCTCTTTTTAACTTACGTAAATTTACCTGGTGTCATTTTCCCTAAACCTAAGGACGATCTTTTTATGAAATGAAGATTTGGTTTACCATGTAATAATTTGACAGTTGTTTTCCTTTCACTTTGTTTGACGTTTCATGTACATAGAATGAAAGGTTGCCCAAATAATTTCCCCCTCAAACTATACCCAAACATCTTTAAAAACAGATTATGAAGTTCCATATAAACTTTAACTGGACTTACAAAGATAGAACAGTTTTGGTCGTAAGTTTACTCAATCGACTCCTTTAAATATGTTTTCTACAACTTTCTGGAGTCAGTCAAAACCCTGTGAATGAAATTTGCTAGACGAAAACTTTGTGGAAGTCTGTTGAAGTGGCCAAGGCTTCGTCTGAGTTCAATTTCTTCCAACCACATGAGACATTTCAAACTTTTACCTGATAGTTTCCAAATTTTCTATATTGAAGTACTTTTATATACTGACGACGAAAATCGCATTCATTTTTTTTTTTGTTTTCAAGAAAATAGTAAAGTGACAAGCATTTAAAATTGTGTAATTAATCCATGGACTCTGCTAGATACTCCAGAGCGCGCACACAGAAATACATACATACATGTTTTGCACCTATAAAGCTAGCTAAGTGCTTTAGGTACGAAACCAATGGTCATTCTCTGACCAGACATAGCAACTTCCTAAAAAAAATGTAGAGACAGACAGCCAGATGCTGATATTTGATATCTTCAGCAAGACAGAAATTCCACACCTACCACTTTATCACACTGAAATTGGTTTGACAACTCCGGACTCATTTGATTAATTAAATCTAATAATTTCAAATTACAGTACCTTATGCTTCTTGCAACTGGCTGATGTCATAGAGGTGGGCGGGGTGAACGGTCTGTCAGCTGTAAGGTCACTGGTTTATTAATGACGTCAGTACTTTGCTGTATCTACATTCTAAACTCTGAATTCATGTTACCCTACACACCTTAACTTACTACATATGGAAGCTCAGCAAGGAACACTAAAATTCCAATTTGAGAGGAAGGGGAAGTCGATTACATCAACCCTTTGAACACAGAACAAGAAGACGAAAGAAATTTCACTCAGCGTTTTGTTCTGTAAATTAGCAATTCTGCCAACTCACAGCCATATATGCCATAATCATTTTAATGTCCGTTTTTCCATGCTTGCATTGGTCTGCCTCGGGATATAGTTGAAGACACTTGCCCAAAGTTCAGTGGCACTAAACTCGAAATCACATGGTTTCTAAGCGAGTGTCTCTCGATAATTTGATCATTATACTTTTAATATTTTTAATAAGTGTTCTGTAGGTACTTATTTGTTTTCGTATGGAGTTTTAACCAACTCTGCTCTAACCATTTTGTTTCAGTCATTTGAATGCAGCCATGCTGGGGCACTGTCTTGAAGGGGTTTTAGTCGAACAAATCAATTCCAGAACATATTTCTTTAAAGCCTGGTACTTATTTTATCGGATCTTTATGCCGAACCGCTAAGTTATGGGGTTGTAGACACACACACACACACACACACTGGTTGTCAAATGGTGAAGGGAGACAGACATAGAACTCCTCCCTCCCTATATATATATATATATATATATATATATATATATATATATATATACATACAGAACAATGAATGTGAAATTACCCATCGAAAGAATTCCTGGAGTGACAAATGGCTAAATGTAGTCACAGACGTTAGATACTGGTCGTTGTGGTTCGCTGTAACTTAACTGAGCGCTAATACGGTAACCACCCCGGTAATATATCCCACCAAATTCATATATATATATATATATATATATATATATATATATATATATATATACGATGGGCTTCTTGCAGTTTCTGTCTACCAAATTCACTCACAAGGCTTTGGTCGGCCCAAGGCTACAGAAGAAGACACTTGCCTGAGGTGCCACATAGTGGGACTGAACCCAGAACCATGTGGTTGGGAAGCAAGCTTCTAACCACAGCCACGCCTGCACCTATACAAAAATAAAAGCTATGATGTATTTTGAGATACATATACAAAACATATGTAATTCCAAATACAAAGTATATATGTGTGTGTGTGTGTGTGTGTGTGTATTCTTTGTATTTGGAATTATATTTTGACCGTTAAACCAAGACTGCTGTATTTTAACTTTGCAGAAAGTAAAATAACAGACCCCTTCAAACATAAACAAAATGTATTTATATGTTTCCAATGCGATTGGATTATGTTTATATTCCAGAAAAAAATGTACTGCAGCTGCAGATCCACTAATGTTAACCAGTTGCTGATTAGTGAAGAGAGAAATCTTTTAAAAGTTAAACCATTATTTTTTTTTTACAGGCTCTGATGTTCGAAACGTATTATGGATAGTATGTATGTGTGTGTGTTGTGCTAGTATGTGTGTATATATATATATATGTATGTACGTACATATGTATGTATGTATGTATGTATGTATGTATGTATGTATGTATGTGTGTATGTATGCATGCATGCATGTATGTATGTATGTACGTATGAGAGTTAGTCAAAAGTTATAGGCTCCCTTCTACCTTTAATTTATTAAAACAAAAGCAGGGTTGAACGATTACATCAATTTTCGACATAGTCTCCTTACTTTGCGATGCATTTCTTCCTGCAGTCCACAAGCTTGCTTAGTCCATCAGAGAAGTTTTTGGCTGGTTGCATTAACCATTTATGCACCGCTTCCTGCTCTTCTTCGGCCATAGCAAATCGAGGACCTCTAAAGAATATTTGAGCGGTCCTAAGAGGTGACAGTCGGAAGGAGCAAGATCTGGACTGTAAGCAGGATGTTCCAGTGAGCTGAAGTCCAATTTTCCAATGGTCTCAACGGTGCGAGCAGCCGCATGCGGATGCGCATTATTGTGCAACAATAACACTTCCTTTGACAATAGACTTTGGCATTTGATGTGAATAGTTGGATTCAGTTTGTTGGCCAGCATTTCACTGGTGTCTGTCGAACCCCTTTTCAGGTAATGTTCCAGTACAGGCCCTTTTACATCTCCCAAACAATTAGTATTACGTTTTTTTCTGCAGAAGGTTGAGTCTTGAATTTCTTATTCACTGGCGATTTCAGATGCTTCTACTCTGTCTTTTGGATTCTGGCTCAAAGTCATGGGCCCATGTCTCATTTCCTGTGACTATTCCTTCCCGCAAAAAATCTTCACATTCATCATTATAGCGGTCGAGTAAGCATTGACAGATCTCCACAAGACTGCACTTATGTACTTCGGTAAGCTCTTTTGATACCCATCTCGTGCAGACTTTATGGAAGTGAAGCTTGTCGTGGATGATTTCGTATGCAGAACCATGATTAATTTGCAGAGAACATGCCACCTCATCAATGGTCACTTGTGGGTACACTAGAACCATCTCTTGAGCTTGTCGAATCTTCACGTAAAAGGTGGAGATTGATGGACATCCTGCTCCCTCTTTGTGTTTCATGCTTGTCCAGCCATTTTTAAGCTTCTCAATTCATTCACACACAAGTCTACACAGTAGAGCGCTGTTCCTGTATTGTACTGAAAATTTGAAATGAATTTCAACCACTGACACACCTTCAGGCCAGAGAAATTAAATCAACTGACCTCTGCTCGTCTTTGGTACACACCGCCAATGGAGCAGCCATGTTTACTCTGTAAACCTAAAACGAGGTTGGGCAAAAATGCGGGTGATTGTTGACTTTCCCTTGCATGCATATTTGAATGTATGTATTCCTGCATGTATGTATACATTTGTATGTACTTATATACATATATCTACATACAGGTGCAGACGTGACTGTGTGGCAAGAAGCTTGTTTCCCAACCACATGGTATCAGGTTCAGTTCCACTGCGTGGCACCTTGGGCAAGTGTCTTCTATTATAGACACAGGCCAGTCACAGGTCGACCAAAGCCAGTGAGTGGATTTGGTAGATGGAAATTGAAAGAAGCCCGTCACATATATATGTGTGTGTGTGTGTGTGTGTGTGTGTGTGTGTGTGTATTTATGTATGTATTTTTGTGTGTCTGTGTTTGTCCCCACCATCGCTTGATAACCGATGTTGATGTGTTTTTACTTAACAATTCGGCAAAAGAGACAGATAGAATAAGTACTAGGCTTACAATGAATAAGTTTTGGAGTCAATTTCTTTGACTAAAAACCCTTTAAGGTGGTGCAGTCATACAATATCAATATATATATATGATACCAACAGCAAAACGACCATAAACCAAGAATCCTTTAACAAGTTCAACCATACGAAAATGAAAGGCCACTCAGAACAATGTGACTACAAGTTATGAAAGATTTTGAAACAAGTATATCGATTAGAAATTAAACATACATGGTCTTCAACTTGTTACGTTCTTTGATTATCTCCCTTGAAAACATGTTCATCGTTTCCACGTAACCTATGGTGGCGTTGCTGTTTCCAAAGTTTATTTTTGTTTCTCTATTAGTAATTTTACTCGCGTATCTATCTTAAAATGAGCTGCTTGGCGGAGGTCTGCGGAGGATGACATGACAAGCCTTGACTATTGGGATCGACTCAAAAAGCTCAGGCTTTGCTCCCTCCACCGCCGTTGTGAGCTCTATATCATCTGAATGATGTGGAAAATATTCCATCAATATTGCCCATCTTTAAAATTCGTCCGAGGCTTGGCCCCTGTGCCATCTGTCCATTACAGAAATGTTCGTGTCATATTACAATACTATGACAGAACTATTTCACCTCAGTTGGCCACACTCTCTTCAACATCGTGCCAGACACACAGAAAGGAGGAAAGTGATTTCACAGCATTCAAACGATCCCTAGATGATTACTCCCAACAAATAACAGATAAACCACCCACACCCAGATATGTCTCTGAAAACAATAACCCTCTGCTTGAATGGGCTACGGTTCCCCAGAGCTGACTATGTATCTCTTCCAGGTGGTGCTATTAAATTAGACATGGCCTGAGTCAACTTCAGCCAAAACTGATTTAAGTAATCTAATCTATGCTGTAAACCTATTAATCAAAGCATGACAACGTGGGTAGAGGCTGATATCTTAACATTTCCGATGGTCTTAAGTATAAAAAAAACTATTAAAGATTTATATAGAACTCCGTTCAGAGTATGTCTATAAGCTATTGTGTTTAAACCTGGTTTCTATCCTCAAACTGCTCTGTTTTGTAGATGCAATTTTTTTTTTAATAAAGCACTCTGAAATTAGAAAACTCAAAAATCTGCAACAATCTCGATCCCATGAATATCGGATAATGGATTTTTAACTGTGTAAAGAAATTGATTGTGGTGATTGTAGTTTTGACGGTGATTGTGGTGTAAGTAGAGAGTGTTGATGATGATGATGTTCGAGATAAGTATGGGCGGAGGTTATGTTTTTTTCCGATATATATGTATTGAAACGCCTAGTTTAGAATAGGGGCAGCTGATGAAGGAAAAGTTCCATAAGTGGCTCATCTGTTTTCCTATGTATAAAAAGTCCGTTTTTTTGTGCTTTGTTTATGTTCCCGTTCCTTTTTTGACGTCCTGTACCCGGATATGCATCTCTATATACATGTAGATGTAGGTATGTACATATATGTATGTATACATGCATATGCTCATATATCATTTGTATTATTATTATTATTATTATTATTATAATATATATATATATATATATATATATATATATGACTCTATCTTTGTATCTATCTCCTCCTCTCATTCTTCTTTATACTGTTCTTCGCCTCTCCCCTTCACTATTATATATCTCTCTCTGTCTCTCGTTGCTCACTTATATTCTACTTCCTCCCCTTTTTCTCCCTCTACCACTCTTTCTCCCTACCCCTCACTGGTCACATGTGTCCAGTCACTCACTCTTTTCATATCTTGGTCTCCCCAAGCTCGCACGTACATTTTCGTCCTTCCAGTTCGTGCTGCACAGCGTTCAATATACCTATACTTTTTCACGTCTGGCCGTATAGCCTTTTTTGTTTGTTTATTTCACTGTTTCGTTTTCCTGTCTTGTTTTCCGTCCGCCACTCCATTCCACCATGGAACAAATTTAATTTGTGTCCGTGGGAAGACCCATTTTAACGATGCATCCTGCCCTAACTCTTCGAAACGCCAATGTTATAATGATGGCAGCTGATAAAGAAAATGTTCTCTATATGACTTGTGTATTTTCTGTACCCTGTTTATTATTTTGTCCATATTTTTTTGCAACGTCATGTACCCAGATATGCATCTATATATACATGTAGATGAAGGTATGTACATACATGTACATATATATGCATATACTCATATATTATTTGTGTGTGTATATATATATATATATATATATATATATATATATATATATATATATATATTTAATTAGAGGATGTGTAAACCTCATGAAGGGATGGTTTCAATACTTAGTATTTTGGGGGAATGAATTTCCTTAGAATAATAGGTATATATAAAAACATATAGTTTATATTCATTTAAAAGAAGAAAAGGAAATGGAGATTAGGAAGTTAATAATTGTTTATTATTAACAGCAAATTGGTCATCTTCACTTACAACCGTTTCAATCATTACTCAATAAACATTAAATTTATATTAATGTAAATTTACAGTAATATAGATTTGATGTTAATTGAGAATTAACTTCCTAATATCCATTTTCTTATTTTAACTCATATCAATTGTCTGGAAATCTCTCATCATACATCAGTCACCTTTTCAGTGATACTTTCCGCCTTCATGTGTGCTCCATCTCCGCTTAGTCCATTTTCAGAGAATTTATATATACGCTTATGAATTTGTGTTGCAAGATTCCTGATGTGAAACCGTGTGTTGAAATAGATATTGTATTTCGGGATAGTAATTTTTTTTTTTTTGCCAAATAAACACCCATACTATATATTCGTTCTTCAGTCGTTCATTACTGTTCTTATTTTAACTCATGTCAGTTGTCTGAAATTCTCCGGACTAAGTGGAGCAGGAGCACACACGATGACGGAAAGTGTTGCTGAAGAGGTCACAGATGTGTGACGAAAGATTTCCAGACAACGGACATGAGTTAAAATAGGAACAGTAATGAACGAGTGAAGAACGAATATACAGTGCGTGTGTTTATTTGGCAAAAGCAAAAAAAAAAATGACCGTCCCGAAATACAATATTTGTTTAAACACATGGTTTCACATCAGGAATCTTGCAACACAAATTGATAAACGTGTGTTGATTTATAAGTCTGCTCGTCTCAGTTTCTTTCCTGTTTTTTTATTTTTTATTTTTTGTATTGCCCACTTGATAAATGAGTGTATGAGTGTGTGTGTGTGTGTGTGTGTGTGTGTGTGTGTGTGTGTGTGCAGAGTTGTATGTTTTGTTTTATGTATGTATTCTCTTGTTCCCGGGATGCTCCCCCCCCCCCCCCCGGGTGAGACTGGCCACCTTAATACTCCGGGCGTCCAGGTCAGGTTTTGATCCACGCGATGTTACTTCTGCGTGTCTGCATGTATGTATGCGTGTGTGTATATGTATGACTATATATATATATTTGTGTGTGTGTGTGTGTGTGTGTGTGTGTGTGTGTGTGTATAACTCTTCGAAACGCCTAGTTTAATATGGTGGCAGCTGATGAAGGAAATGTTCTCTATGTGGCCTGTGTGTTTTCTGTGCTCTGTTTCTCATTTTGTCCACGTTTTTTTTTTTGTGACGTCCTGTACCCAGATATGCATCTATATATACATGTGGATGTAGGTATGTACATACATGAACGTATATATGCATATACTCACATATTAATTATTGTATTATATATCTCTAACACATACGTCCACCCTCGTCTATAACGCGTGTAGAGGTGGTGATCTCTGCTTAATTCTGTCCACGAGATAAACTTCAGATGTCGACAACCACAACCGTTAATTACACCCACCTCCTACCCCATGTGATTAAGCTAACACTCTCACTATCTCTTTTTTCCTCTCTCTGTCTGTCACTTTTCGCCCCCCTCTCTCTCTCTATCCCTTCTTATCTCTTTTTCTTAATCTTTCTCTTGCCACCTTTGTCCCCCTGTGTATTCTTTCCTTTCTCTCTTTAATTCTCTCTCTCTACATTCCTCCCCCTCTCTATGTCCTTATCTTTCTCTCTTTTTAACTTCCTCTCTCTCTCTCTTTCTCTCTCTCTAACATTAGCTTTATTGACCACCTCACCACTGTTTCTTTCCTCTCTTTCACTGTATTTTCCTTCTCTAATTTGCTTTCATTGCCTTTTTCTCTCCTTTATATATATATTCTTTTTCTATCTCTCATCACTCCCATACAAAGTGTGCTTCTCTCTATTTTCCCTTCTTTTCTATGTCCAGTCTTCTCTCTTATTAATTTCTTTTCTATTTCTTTGTCTGCTTCGTGTTTTTAACCATCCCCTCCCTATCAATTCCTGTTTACCTTCCTCATTCTATGTTTATATTTCTCTCTCTTTTACTCCTGCACTTGTAAAACTTTGCTTCTTCGACATTCAACTTCCTTTACCCCTTAATATCTTCCCAAACCAGAGCCTCCTATTTCACATCTCTTTCTCTTCCTTGGTTACCATTAACCAACACCTACCCCGACTTTCAACCAAAGAAATGACACACAACCACATGTAGACGAAGAGAGCAGAGGTGAACTTAGTGATAGCAGCAGCAGCAGCGGGGCGAATACAGAGCCAACGAGAGAGTGAAAGAGAGGAAAGTACCCTCAATGTACATGTTGGTCTCATTCATAGCTTATACTGCCGTCAGCTTTTAACTCTGCCTAATGTCTTTATACTATTTAACCGACCCAGACTTTCACCCAACTTGCTCCTGGATATACTTTATTATTATATTTAATTCGATTTTATTGAGCTGCTGTGTTTATTTGACGTTGTGTTCTTCTGCGAGTATTCGGAATGGTTATCCACTTCGATTGCACGGTAAGAAGTTTCAATGTACCATTGTTGTTCTTTTACATATGCATGTGTGTGTGTGTGTGTGTGTGTATTGCCGATGGTTGACGGACGTGTTTTTCATCTTTGCAGTCAATAGAAATAAACATTAGATAACTTGTACGTACAAATCTCTGTATGGCCATTTTTGTTATCAATGTAAGGAAGAGATCTGCTTTACATTGTATAATATAAACAATATATACACTTTCTATTGTATAGCGGCACCCCTGTAGTTTAGCTCAACTACAGAGTTGGGTGTGTATATATATTGTATATATATATACATACACTCTTGAAGCCAGCATACACTGCAGTTAGTTTAGACTTTCAGAATAATTGTTCCACATAAGTTGGAATTTCTCCGTTATTCAGTTTTTTTTTTGTTTTCGGGACCAAAACTAAGAAATTCCAGTTGTGATACAGAAAGCAACCAAGGTTATTGCCAGAAATGTGACAAAACTTCGGTAGTGATTGTTGTTTGGAAGGCACGATGTTGTGATTGGGGTGGTGGAGACGAGACGTTTGAAAAATAAGGATTAATTAATTTTTTTTAAACGCTTTCCTCCATCGTTTTGTATGTGGGATGCTAAAAAATGTGGGCAAATCCCGGCACTATCATGCTGTCAGAAGTGAAAGTGCTCACTGCTAGTGAAGTAAAAGATAAATGACAATTTACGAATCTATGTATTTCAAAAACTAAAAGCAATTTAGTTGCGACTCTGTTACACCCCGGATGCTTCTGGTTTCGTTTTCCCGTTGATATAAAACGTTACAAATGAACCGTCTCCTCTGGCCTTTGTACTTTGTATCGGAAACCACTGAAAGAGACTATCTGCAAGTCTGTGAGTAAAACTCACCGATCTGGTTTCGAATCACGTAAGGGAACCATCCTTTACGTGGCCGCTGCTCAACTTAGTAGAAAAAGCAGCCATTACATTTCCCTCGAATCGCATTCTGTTGTCGTAAAACGGGAAATACATATCGGATACGATGGCCTTATTATCAAAAGGTATTCTCCAAAACAGTCCTATTCACACTCCACAACACACTGCAATGTATGTGTGGTTTATGACCTCTTTAAAATATGAACGGGAAACCCAGGGTCACCCCATAAACTATCCTTCACCAGGAAAAAAATATAGACTGCGCTACTTCTTTGAGTATGTCCCTTCTCTGAATTTATGTTTTTCTAAAATCGATATATATATGGTAGAGATGGACTATATGTAAAACAAAATTTAAAAGGGGGGGTATACCCAGATTACATATACTCCATCTCCAACATATATATATATAGTTTGTTTCAGTCATTCGACTGCGGTCATGCCGGGTTAGCTCTTGAAGTGTTTCGTCGAACAAATCAACCCCTACAAGGGCCGGCTGAAGGTACCAGCAACTCTGGCAGTTGCCCGGGGCGCCATGTGATTGTGAAACAAACTTCTTACCGCACAGGCATCTGTTGATAAGGTATAATGAAAGGTATTCCAGCTGTGGCTATTTACATTTATTTCCTACGTGCAAGAAAACCAGTCGTATATCTTTTTATTTTTGTTTCGAAGAAGGTTTTGTAAAATGAGGGGGATTAGGTTGCTTTTTCTAGCATCTTGAAAGGAACGACCATATAAAGTCTCCCACGTTGGCTCATCTTCGTATTTTCAGTGCTGTGTACGCCTGTGTTGGCTGGGTTGTTTGTTCAATTAGCGTGTCAAATTTTGACAAGTAAAACCAAGCTGCTATCAGTATTCTCTTAATGAATTGCTTCTTAGACTCGACTTAATTATGATAGTGATTTTAAATTTTGGCACAAGGCCAGCAATTTCGAGGGAAATTTAAACCTCGGCATAAGACAGGCGAGATGCCGCTAAGCCATTTTGCTGGGCATGCTTTGCGGCATTTTGTCCGTCGAATAATAATAATAATAATAATAATAATAATAATAATAATAATAATGGTTTCAAATTTTGCCACAAGGGCAGCAATTTTGGAGGAGTGGATGAGTCAATTACATCGATCCCAGTGTTCAACTGGCACTTATTTTATCGATCACGAAAGAATGAAAGCAAAGTCGACCTCGACCGACTTTGAACTCAGAAACGTAAAGACGGACGAAATGCTGCTAAGCATTAGGCATCCTTTCAGCGCCTGGCGTGTTAACGATTCTGCCAACTCGCCGCTTTTTATAATAATAATAATAATAATTAGTAATCCCTTCTACTAAAGGCACAAGGTCTAAAATTTTGAGGCAGGGGCCTAGTCTACATTGACCATTCTGTGAGCTCGCTACCTTTTTATAATAATAATAATTTTTATTTGCCACAGGGGCATATATGAGGGGGACATGACGAAGACAGTCTACAATTCGTGTGGTGTTTGCATAAAAGATAAAGGAAAAGAATTGGAAAAGAAGTTTACTTCTTAACACATGGTTGTCGGTTCAGTCCAACTGCATGGTACATTGGGCGAGTGTTTTCTGCTATAACCTTGGGCCGACTAAAGCTTTGTGAGTGGATCTAGAAGGTGCACGTGCGTGTGTGAACCTGGGTAAATTACCCCAAGTGAAGTAAAAAGGAAATTCTTGTGGGTAATGAGGAGTCATTGGACATAAGTAAAATTATATTAAAAAGAAACCTGTTCCTTGTTACGACAGGAATTTTTCATCTGGTGTGAGGAGGCAGTCAAAAAGTTGCTACCTTTTGCAACAACCTACCTTTGCAAACAAGGATTTTCTGCTCTAATGAACATAAAAACAAAGCAGAGTAATCGATTGGACCCAGAAGACTGTATCCAAATTGCTTTAACATCAAAATGCCCCAATTTTGATGTAATTGTAACAAAAATGAAACATCAATTCTCCAAAACCTGAAGTGAAAAAGTTTCTAGAAAAATCCTTTTGTATCATAATGAGAATATGAATTTATTTTATCGCACTTGTTTTATACTTTTTATATTTATAATTGTATTCTCCATATAAACAGAGTCAATAAACCGTTTCTTCCTTTAAAATCAAGGGGGTAACATTAGCGTAAATAAATATATTTTGAGGTAATTGGTTAAAAATGTTCCTTGACCCCTGAACTAGGGCCAATCAAGGAACCTCACAGATCCAGGATTACCTGATCAAAGGCACAGACCCTCTCCCAAATGTTGCTTTTCGATCTACAGGTGCATACTTAGACTAGGTCCATTCATCTTAACCATATTTCCACACTCACCTTACCTTTTCACAAATTCACTGTGAGATAGAACTTCTGTCTTCACTTTCATTTTTCTTTCCAAGCAGAACTTAATAATGGTTTCAAATTTTGGCACAAGGCCAGCAATTTCAGGGGAGGGGCTAGTCGATTGTATCGATTCCACTACTTGACTAGATCTTTATTTTATTGACCCCAGTAAGGATGAAAAGGCAAAGTTGATGTCTGCAGGATTTAAACTCAGAATGTAAAGAGTTTGAACAAATGGTGCCAAACGTTTTGTCCTTTGTGCTAACAATTCTGCCAGCTCACCATCGTTATAATAATAGCTAGGTCTTTACCTGTCACTATGCTGCCAGTAAAAATATTTGGGACGTTGGAATGGATGTAATATCTATTCAGATTTGAATATGCCGGCCATTCATCTGAGTGGATGATGGAGCCTGCATGCACTTCTCTTCGGATAATTGACTCTAGAGTAGCTCTGTCTCTTTTTGTAACATAAAAATAGCGACCTATCCATCTATCTTTCACACACACTCTCTCACTTTCTCTCACACTGTATTTCTCCCTCAACAACAACTTTTTCTCCTCCCCTTCTTCTTAATACATGTTGTGATGTATATTTTTGATTCCTCCCCTTCTTTCCCTTCCTCTAATAGATTTTGTGATGGACAGACAGATGGGGATCTGCTTGTCTTTTATAATACTAGATTGTTGTTGTTTCTAATGTAAGCACAAGGCCTCAAATATGAAGAACTAGCTTAAAAGCTGCCCTATCTGGTGGCTTAAGTGTTCTAACCTTTGACCCAAAGCAATCCTTCAAATTTCTGCATTCATTTTCAAAGCTTTATTCTTACTAGCAAGAATTCTATGTTGTTGATGTCATAAAACTTTTATAAATGTGAAATAATTCTGTTTTGGAACAGTGGATCTTGAAGTAGACAAAAAGTTATAAATAATATGTAAATATTGGGTTGAAAAACCTTTTTTGGATAGAAAAAATTGAAGACTGCCTAGCACATATTCATATACACACACATAGACAACCATATGTAAACACATACACACACACACACACACACACACACACACACACAGTTCATATCTCTGAATATTGTTTAATGCCAACTGACACTGTGAAAGTTTAACCAATCAAATAATGTGAGAGAGAGAGAGGACCAGGTGTTGACAGCAAACATTGATGAGTTATTTTAATTATAAACAATCCTTACAAAACATTTCTTTCACATTGTCTTTAATTTATTTCTGAGACCATAATTAGTGGAGTTTGTTGGCTGGTTGGTTGGTTATAGTTGACGATTAAGTACTTACACTAGGTCAGATCCTATTTACACTCCAATCCAGAAAACTATTTGCTCTACACATCTGTGACCTGTCTCTAAAACTATTTTACTCTTCCTCGCTGACAGCCTACCTTTCATTGAGAGGACCACTTTCATATCTGGGATATTTTATGTATCATACAAACATTCTGTCTGAATTGAATTCACATTCACAAAAAAATTTTTTTTTAAATAAAGGGTAAAAGGTTGTCCAAAAACAGTTTTGTTATGCTTTCAGTCATCATTCATCAACCTACTCTTTGTCTATCTTTAACCACTTAGCATTGTTTGTTAATATTCTTTTGAATTAATCACACATCTTGTAGCTTTGATGACGTGATTGCTTAGTTTTAGAATGACATTGCAGGGTAGGTGTGAGATGCTGGATCTGGTCAGTTGGGATATTAAACTGGTGGAATATTTGGGCCAGACATGGCTGGTTTAATTGCTAAAGGGTTAAACTGATTTATTTTATTTAGTCTTTCATACTTTTACTTTTTACTTGTTTCATTGCACTGTGGCCATGCTGGAGTACTGCCTTGAAGTGTTAGTCAAGGCTGACCAAAGCCTTGTGAGTGGATTTGGTAGACAGAAACTGAAAGTAACGTCTGCCATTACGTTCGGAGTTCAAATTCCGCTGAGGTTGACTTTGCCTTTCATCCTTTCAGGGTTGATAAATTAAGTACCAGTTACACACTGGGATCTATGTAATTGACATAATCCCTTTGTCTGTCCTTGTTTGTCCCCTCTGTGTGTAGCCCCTTTTGGGCAATAAAGAAATAAGAAACTGAAAGAAACTTGTCTTATAAATTTGAACTATATATATATATATATATATATATTAGCTTAAAAGCCGTACACTGTGCAGGCTTTTAAGCTAGCTCCTGTGGAGGGCTAATTCGGCTTGTGGCTCGAAACTAAACAGAGCTAAATATGACCATAATACATCTATAATGATTCTATGCCCTGGAGGTGTTTGATCAGAGGTTAAGGACAGATGAGAATTAATTCTGTAATGCAATCATTCTATTGTTCCAGTCCCAAGTTGAATTTCAACTGTTCACCAAGTTGTCCCAAAGTTTTTATCTCACCGTAAAAGAAATGACGTGAATGTCATTTATCTCCCCTTTGATTTCTGACATCATCTGACAAACACCAACCAAGATGGTGTGAATCAGCCAAGCCCTATCTGCTAGAAAGAGCAACCCATATGCTTTTAAGTCAGATCCCAATGCTAGATCTTCAAGAACCAATGAAGGGGCAGATTTTCAATCCTGGGATCATCCTGATTCTAAAAAGGTATATGTCTATGTAGAGCAAATGTAGACTGAAATACTGGGGTCCCAGACAGACAAACAGAATTTTGCTTTTATTAATATCTATATGTATATACACACATACACACACACACATATCTTTGTATCTGTGTTTGTCCCTCACCACTGCTTGACAACTTGTTTGGCAAGAGAGACCGATAAAACAAGTACCAGGCTTAACAAAGATAAGTACTGAGGTTGATTCATTCAACTAAAAATTCTTCAAGGTGGTGCCCCAGCTTGGCCACAATCTGATGACTGAAACAAGTAAAACAAGATATATATATATATATATATATATATATATATATATATATATATATATATATATATATATATATATATATATATATATATATATATATGTATATATATATATATATATATATATATACACACACACACACACACAATGGCCTTCTACACAGTTTCCATCTACCAAATTCACTCGCAAAGCATTGGTCAGCCTGGGTCTATGGAAGAAGATACTTATCTTAAGAAGCTGTCCAGTGGGCTTCAACCCAGTGCCATATGGTTGCAAAGTGAGCTTCTTAACTGCACAGTCATGTCTGTGACTATTGTAGTAATTTATTTATACTTCTGTATTTCATATTTACTCAATGATGAAAACAACAAAGGCAAAAAGAAAGGAAGTTTCTACAAGTTCAGTAGAAATAAATTAGAAACTGCTGACCTAAATATTTTCAATTTATACAAGAATTCACAGCAGTTTGGTTAAGTTCCATTGCTGTCATGATTAGTGAAGATATAACCTAGAATTCCCAGAACATCCTATATCCAAAACTATTCCAGTCCTGAATTCCATTCCACATGGCAAACGAACATATCCAACGCATCTAGAAACATCCTCTCCCATTTACTAAATGTATGTTGAGGAAGACACACATCCTCACCAGATTCTTTGAAATTCAAGATTGTAACCAGTTTACTCCTCTTTATATTCTTCAAAACCCATCATATTTAATTCTTTTGAAAACTTTTACTTAAACACTGTTCATTCCTTCTTTTTAGAATTTTGCATCTTTGGAAGAACTTCAACTACTTATTAATGGTTCACTGCAACCTGTTTGCTTCTGTTATGTTCTACAATGGTCCCACAAGAATTATTTCTTTTTCTCCATTTATCATTCTCTATGCTCAATGCACACACACGCATGCATGTTTGTATGCACACACATACACACACAGTGAGAATATTAGCTAAACAGAGATGAAATGCTTGTGAGAGTTATTCAAACCACCCACAGTGGTGATACAGACAAAATGTTTGGTTTCCAGCAGAACTTTTTGGAGGACAGTATTCCAGTGAAGAATTAGACTTTTCCTCTACTTTACATCCAATTTCTCCTTAATAACTGTTTTGCAGGCAGGGCAACATTGCAAGAAGTTTGCTTCCTGATCATGAGTTCAGTCTCACTGTGTGGCGCCTTGGGCAACTACCTTCCACTTTATAGCCTTGGGCCAACCAAAGCCTTGTGAGTGGATTTGGTAGACAGAAACTGAAAGAAGCCCATCATATACGAGGGAGTGCTGGAAAGTCCCTGGCTTCTGATAAAAGAAAATACAGGATCAGTTAATTATGGTTTTATTCAACATATTTCCCCCCTCAGATTCACATACTTATTGCAATTTTTCTAAGGTGGTGAGCTGGCAGAATCATTAGCATGCAGGGCAAAATGCTTAAGTGGTATTTCGTCTGTCTTTGTGTTCTGAGTTCAAATGCCACCAGGGTCGACTTTGCCTTTTGTCCTTTCGGGGTCGATAAATTAAGTACCAGTTGCGTACTGGGGTCAATCTAATCACCTGCCCCTTCCACCAAATTCCAGGCCTTGTGCCTATAGTAGAAAGGATTATTATTATTATTATTATTATTATTATTTGTTTTTAAGGTAGTGAGCTGACAGAATTGTTAGTATGCAGAGCAAAATGCTTGGCCTTTCAACTGTCCTAATTTCAAATTCTGCTGAGGTCAACTTTGCTTTTCATCCCTTTCGAGGTTCATAAAATAAGTACCAGTTGAACACTGGTTTCAATGTGATCGACTCTGGCCTTGTGCCAAAATTTGAAACCAGTGTTATAGGATCTCAAGACTAATTGTCTTTGCAAATTTTTTTTGATACACCAGAGAACATTTTTTTGCAGGTTTTCAACATTCTTTTTCTAACTTGAATTTATTGAAGATCTGAAAAAATTGTTTTGACTCACAAAGGCTTAATGCTAAGCATTTAAGCTGGTCATATCCAGCCCAAATATTCTACCTGTTTCAAGTTCAAACCAGTCAGATCTGGCCTCTCACACCTACTTCACAATGTGATTCTAAAAATAAGCAATCTCATCATTGAAATCTCAGAGCTACAAGGCAATGCATGATTAATTCAAAACAATGTGAATAAATAAGTATTGCATTTGACAGACTTAGCTGAATGCTAAAGGGTTAAATGTTAGATGTTTTTTTTATCAGAGCTTATTAGTAATAGAGAATAAAAATGTAGTGCCATCTGTAGTTTGGCATGATATGGAGGAAGAGAGTGGGTAGGCATTCAGTGTTGAGCTCTGAATAAAAACAGTAGGCCCGAAAGATGCAGTGATATCTTTGGGTAATTAGCAGAGAACTAGGACTTCAGACATAGAGGGACAGTTCAGCAGTAAGAACAGTCATTAATTGAAGTTCATAAATTTCTCATGCAACTGTTTATGGAAGTATAGTTGCTTGAAGTAAGAAATGGGTGAAAGTTGTTTTGGGAACCGTTGCTGTTGTTGGCATTTAAAACTTATGTATTTATATACGTTTTTTCCTGTGTTTGAAATACAGTGTTGGAAGCATTTGTAAGAAATTTAATACTGCATGTGAGTGAAACATAATTCTAGAATACAGATGTGTGGGAAGAAATGAGTGGAGTTTGATCCATTGGATGTGTATAATGTTCATTGGAATGAGAGGTGGGACACAAGTGAGGCACAAGATAATCTGATTATCAACCCTTTAGCGTTCAGATTACTCTGTCAAATGTAATGCTT
Organism: Octopus bimaculoides; assembly: GCF_046866305.1. Classification (NCBI taxonomy): domain Eukaryota; kingdom Metazoa; phylum Mollusca; class Cephalopoda; order Octopoda; family Octopodidae; genus Octopus; species Octopus bimaculoides. The sequence goes on from NC_142950.1 coordinate 12,033,616, forward strand.
ATTTATTCGCATTGTTTTGAATTAATCATGTATTATCTCATAGCTTGAGATTTCAATGATGTGATTGTTTACTTTTAGAATGTGGTTTTCAGCCAGGGTCTGTATGGCCCCTGAGGGTTCATATAACATTTTTAGGAGTCCACGCACTAAAATAGTAACTTGGGGATCCACAATAGTATTTTAAGGGGCCCTGAAATAATTTTGCTTTAGATGTATGTATTGGTATGCATTGCAAGAAGCAGCTGGGTTTCTTTCTCTAACATTTTACATAATTCAACCTACACAAGTTAATGTGTGAAACACAAAATAGGAATTTGGAAAGAAGTTTCTATAAAACTAGTTTTTAAACATCGAATGGCTATAGGGGTCCACTAGAATAGAATAGCAATCAAAGGGGTCCATAAATAAAAAATGGTTGAGAACCCTTGATCTACACTATAATGTCTAAAAACAACTATAAACAAAAAGGACAACATTTACTATATAAAGTAGTTGGTAGGTATTAGCATTTTCATAATTAGAGCACCGATGCAGCATGATATTGTCCTAAATTCATAATGATACTAAATACGTTTATTATAAGTAAACATAAACACGTTGGATGTGTTAGTAACAAATACATATTTGGTGTGTCTGCAAATAAATAAACAAACATTGGTGAAACATTAACTACACTCATATACACATATCACATAAAGTTTTTATACTTTGTTGTGCATGCTTATCTCCATGACAACATCAGCAATGGAGGCTTTCGATTGGCAGCTAAAATTACACAACATTAAAGGCATGTTAACTTGTTTATTATTAATTTCTAGAAAAAAGATTAAGACGATTTTCATCATCAGCACATACATCAAAACTACACTTCTTAAAAATAATCTGGTGAAAATTTGAAATACTTCAAATGGAAGAAATTTAACAATATTCTCCAAGGTAATGATAAAGATGATATGGTCGTGACTGATATATTTTTGATCATAGGGTCTGTTCGATTAGGGCTGACCTGGGACTAAACAGCATGTGTTCAATTTGCTAGAAATAGCAACAAAGTCTCAAATCAAACTTTGGTGCTTTAAATAAAGTTGGAGGATATATTGGGATAATAGCTGAAACACCTTTAACCCTTTAGCATTTGAAACCAGCCTTATTCAGCCCAAATATTCTACCTGTTTTATATTCAAACCAGCCAAATCCAGCCTCTAATACCTATCCTACAATGTCATTCTAAAAATATGCATTTACATCATCAAAATCTTAGAATTATAAGGAAAATGCATGATTAATTAAAAGCAGTGTGATTAAATAAGCACATCTGATAAAGTAACCTGAATACTAAAGGGTTAATGATAGCTCATAAACCTCAGATCTTTTTTAAAATACTTCCCTGTCATTTGAATTATTTCAAATTTTCCCCATATATTTTATTTTCCAAATATTGTAATGATTTTAAATTCTTGTGCTTCTTTTCATCATCAATGTGCAAAAAAAAAAAAAAAAAAAAAATCAGTGTAGAAAATTTGAAAGGCATGGTTGTGTGGCAAGAAATTTGCTTCCCAATCACACAGTTCCAAGTTCAATTCCACTGCATGGTATCTTGGATAAGTGTCTTTTACTATGGCCCCAAGCCGACCAATTCCTTGTGGGTGGATTTGAAAGAAACTGAAACAATTCATTGTGTGTGTATGTGTGTATAATGTAGTCATTAGTTATGGTTGGTCAAAAAGTTACCATTGGTTTCATGCAATAAAGGCAACTCATCAGACCTGCAAGCTGAAGGCACACAAATTCTACTAATGTAGAATACAATCTTGGTCAGTCAGTGTTGTGAAAAAAAATGAAATGAAATTCTTTGAAGTGAAACCCCTTTCTGGGCAAGATGGCGTTATCTCACTTTGACTGGCTCCAGTTGTGTCTAAAGATAGTCAATTTATGTATGATTTCCATTCACTAGTCAGCAAGCAGGGAATTCCATGTCTCCAACATAAAATTTCTCTCATGAAGGCACTGACAAAACATCTCACTTTTGGAATTTATATATCCTTTTATATGCTAGTCGATTAGATTGACCCCAGTATGCAACTGGTACTTAATTGATTGACCCTGAAAGGATGAAAGGCAGTTGACCTTGGTGGAATTTGAACTCAGAATGTAAAGACAGATGAAATACTGCTAAGCATTTCACCCAACATGCTACCGCTTCTGCCAGCTCTCCACCTTTTGGAATTTATATATCATCATCCTTTAACATCTGTTTTCCATGCTGACATGGGTTGGACAGTTTTACCAGAGCTGGAAAGCTGCACTCGGTTCCAGTTTGATTTGGCTATTTCTACAGCTGGATGCCCTTCCTAATGCCAACCACTTTACAGTGTGTGCTGAGTGCTTTTTACATGGCACTGGCACAGGTCTCTTTCTGGCCAATCCTCTTCACCAGGGGATGCAGCCTTAACATAAATATGCACACACACACTTGTATGTATATATGTTTGTGATCTGCTTAAGTTTGTTCTGCTCCACTGCTTGACAACTGGTGTTGGTTTGTTTTTGTCTCCATAGGTTAGCAGTTTGGCAGAAGACACTGACAGAATAAGTATCAAACTTTAAAATAACTCCTGGCATTAATTTGTTTAACTAAACCCTTCGAGGGGGTGACCCAGTATGGCTGTGATCCAATGACTGAAACAAGTAAATGATAAAAAATAAAAATAATTCATGTGCTTGGAAGAATTTTCAAAAGATTTCTTTCTCTAAAGTGAAATCCCCTGTTGAAACCATTTAATTTTATTGAAGAGACCCCTAAAATACATTATTTCCGGAAAAGCTATTATTTCCAGAAAAGCTATTATTTCACTTCATTTATTTATGCCTCATTTAATGTGTGCTTTTGAGGAAAGTCTTGTCACATCCAAGTTTTCTTTTGTCTACAAATAGACCAGAAGCTTTGGTGTTTAACCTAGTGAATTGTTGAAGCAGATTCTGTAGTCACTAAGTTCTTTAAATACCATAGAGAATGTCTGTGTATATCTTTAGTTTTTCCCTGAGAAATGTGACTGATAGAAATAATAATGATGGTAGAGGTGGTGGTGATGGAAGAATGCTGTATTATTGTTGCCAGGGACAGTTTTCCATCATTTGCTGTGAAGGTTTGTCTCTGTGGGAAAACTGAATCAAGTGACTGTCGTTGACCTTAGGGAAAGGTCATTTGAAGTCATTACTATAGGACTGTTGTATAATTAATTATTCCCCGTTTTAACTAGCTTTTCCCCTCTCTAGCACCCCTTCCATGGACCTCTACAAGATCAGCATTAACTGTTAGGGGAGATGGTATGGTAGGGCTGAGACTTCAGAACTATCCAGGCCACCATCAATATATATATATATAGGAAAATGAAAAAAAGCCAGAATGCTGAACTGGAAGCATAATTTAATAAATATTAAATTATGCTTCCAGTTCAGCATTCTGGCTTTTTTTCATTTTCCTATTATTTCTCCACGTGTGGTTAACACAACCCCACTATTTACTGACTTATATATATATATATATATGGCATTCCTATGAAATTGAGTCTGAAATAATTGTGTCCCCCATCACCGCTTGACAAATGGCATTAGTGTGTTTATGTCTCCGTAACATAGCAGTTTAGCAAAAAGAGACTGATGGAATAAGTACTAGGCTTGAAATAAAAGTACTTGGGCCAATTTATTTGACCAAATTTCTTCAAGGCAGTGCGCTAGCATGGCTATTGTCTAATGTCTGAAAGAAATGTGTATGTGTGTGAGAGAGAGAGAAACTAGGATTCAAAACATGAGCATATATAAGTCTCATGCACTTGTATATAGTTAAATACATCTTTCATCAACTTACTTCGGTAATTTGGTTCCAGGATGTGCGACTGAAGTCGAAAAATGTAACAGGAGAAAAAAAATCAAAGAAAATTATTCTCCCATATTTGCTTTAATAAATGGTTTGTACAGATGGCAGAGTTTTGGTTTAAGTACACCATATAACCCCTCATATACTTTTTGGAATGCCAGAAAATTTTTGCGAGTTATGTAATACACATGGGAATTCATATGCTTATGCAAAAAAAAAAATATTTTTTTCATCTTTTACTGTCCCTCCCTATAAATCCCCAAATTCCAACACCTTTTCAAAATTTCTTTTTTAAGGTGTGTGCTTTAAGAGAGATTTAGCTGTTTTTAGCACATCCCACGACCACTTGGTAGTGTCCTTGTTTCTTTGTCACACTGACATTTATTGATGTCTTTCAATATTTTTCTCTCCATAAACTCATTTAACGGAATGATGATGCACCTGAGGGTGGTCCTTTGCTGGGATATAAGCAAAAAAAAAAAAAATTTTTTTTTTTTTTAAACTTTTTATAATTTAATATACAAGTTGAAGTGTCATGAACGAAACTTTTGGCCCTTGAGTCACTTTTTAACAATTATTCATTAAAAATAAAGTGTGTGTCTAAGCCAGGGGTTTTCAAACTGTGGTCCACGGACCACAGGGGGTCCGTGGACAGCAAACACTTTTTATGGGCAATTTGATTTTATATATGTTTTTTAATCGAAATCTTTTAATTAACAATAAACCTATTTGTTAAATACTGTTAAATAAATAAATGTAAAAATACATGTTATTTTAAGCAAATATTTATGTATAAATTTCAAAAGCATTTATAAGGGTAAAGCCTGAAATATAAAGGGGTTCACAAGTCAAAAAGTTTGAAAACCCCTGGTCTAAGCAATGGAAAAATAGCCAGCAGTTTGGAAGTGCGTGTGGGAGGGGGAGAACAATACCTGTAACCTTTGCCCTCTGAGACTGCTGAATGGTTGATGTCTTTTGTGTTTCATTTAAACTATTACAGGTCAACACCTGCAGGAATGATATATGTACAAGTGTCTACCTGCATGTATAAGTATGTGTGTGTGTGTCTATGGACGCGTATATATGCATGTGTATAAGTGTGTGTATTTGCATGTATGTATATGATGGTTTCTTAGGCATGTTCATGCCTTGTCAGGACTCACTAACTTAGAAAGAAAAAAAAGCTCAGCCACTTTGATTAATGAGGTAAAAAGTTAAATGTGATTCAACAACAGAGTTTTCTATTTTTGCTTGGGAGATATCTATTTATAAATATACCACCGCCATGTGTTTTGTCTATGTGATATCCAACCTTATGTGCTCTCCAAAATGGATTTCTTGTTTGTTGTTCTCTCTTGAACTTTCATGCCCCATTATTTTTTACAGACACACACATCCCCTTTCTTCTACTTTCCTCCCATGCCATCTTAGTCACAAAAAGATTTTTTTTTTCCCACTATATTTAACCCTGAAAAATATTCAGCAACAGTGCTGGCCTTGCCTCCTAACCTACCTTAACTTTCTTTTCCCACCCCAAGTGAATAGCTTGGTAAAGTGGGTAGCTGTTTGTGTGTATGCCTGGAGACAGGCAAGCGGGTAGGTAGGTAGGTGGGGTATACACCATGTTCCTCAATATATCTAGTTCTGTTTACATTGGTTGTTATTGTTGTAGAAGTAATGGTATCAGTAGCAGTTGTGGTGGTAGTAGTAGTAGTAGTAGTGATAGTAGTAGTAGTAGTAGTAGTAGTAGTGATAGTAGTAGTAGTAGTAGTAGTAGTAGTAGTAGTAGTAGTGGTTGCTGTTGTGTGGGGTATTGTTCTAGTAATGTTGATGTTGCAGTTGTTAGTAATAGAGGTTCTATGTGTGATGATAGTATAGGTTATTGTTCTGGTTGTGGTGGAAGCCGTAGTAGAAATAGAGGTTATTGTTGTGTAGTAGTGGTTATCGTCCTGGTAATCATGGTGGCTATTGAAGGGGATTAGTCAAACAAATCGACCCCAATGCTTTTTTTTTTATGAAAGCCTAGTACATATTCTATCAGTCTTTTGCTGAACTGCTAAGTTACAGAGACATAAACAAACCAACACCAGTTGTCAAACAGTAGTGAGAGACTAGCTCAGATCTGTCTATCTATCTACCTCTCTCTATACACACACACAAAGGCTTCTTTCAGTTTTTGTCTAACAAATCCACTCACAAGGCTTTTGTCAATTCAGAACTGCAGTAGGAGATACTTACTTAAGATACTACACTATGGGACTGAACCGGAAACCATGCGGTTGGCAAGCAAACTTCTTACCACACAGTCAAAATATCTTGTAATAGTTGTTAGTTTTCAAAAACAATGAAAGCATTGTGTTTTCAATAATGAAAACATTACTTAAATAATATTGTGGTGTTTCACTTTTCAAGAGCTTTTAAAAATGTGCTGTCGTTTCAGTTTATTTAAAGAGGGAAATGTAAACTAAATCTATTTATATTTTGTATGTTACTACAATACTCTCCTATTTGTATGTTGTAATTTTTATAAGTAAACCCTGGTGTGTGTATATGTGTGTGTGTAGTTGGTGCAGTTATGTCTGTGCGGTAAAAAGTTTGCTTCCCAACCACATGGTTTTAGGTTCAGTTCCACTGCATGACACCTTGTGCAAGTGTCTTCTACTGTGGCCTGAGGCTGACCGAAGCCTTATGAGTGGATTTGGAAGACGGAAACTGGAAGAAGCCCATCATGTATGCATATATATATATATATATACACATATACTAAAACAGTGACCTATATATATATATATTCATATATATACCGGAGTAAGCACATGAAATGTGCAACAAGGTGGAAAAAAGAGTACTCAAATACCAGAGGTAGAGTAATATGCTATATTTAAAAGCACCAGAAATATAACAAAAAAACCATTACTCTGAGTTTCACGTTCCCGTTCATCGGACAGCAAAACTGTCCGATGAACGGAAACATGAAACTCAGAGTAACGGTTTTTTTGTTATATTTCTGGTGCTTTTAAATAAAGTATATATATATATATATATATATATATATATATATAGGTCACTGTTTTAGTATATGTGTATATATATATATATATTAATAAATTATAGGGTAGCAAAGAAAATTTTAGAAATTTTATTTACCACCAGTGGTCTAGCGAGAGTAAAAAAACAGTCAATAGACTATGTATTATTCATTTGAAATGCAGAGACACCTATAATAGGACATCTACTCGCTAGAAATAGCAGCAAAAATACTACATACCACAAAAATTATAGGCGTCTCTGCATTTCAAATGAATATATATATATATATATATATATATATATATATATATATATACATACATGTATACATATATACATGTATATATATATATATACATACATGTATACATGTATATATATATATATATATATATATATATATATATATATATATATATATATATATATATAATATATATACATACGTACATACGACAGCCTTTTTTCCAGTTTCTTATTTCTTTATTGCCTACAAGGGGCTAAACATATAGGGGACAAACAAGGACAGATAAAGAGATTAAGTCGATTACATCGAAACCCCCCCCCTTCCCCAGTGTGTAACTGGTACTTAATTTATTGACCCCGAAAGGATGAAAGGCGAAGTTGACCTCGGCGGAATTTGAACTCACAACGTAACGGCAGACGAAATACCGCTATGCATTTCGCCCGGCATGCTAACATTTCTGCCAGCTCGCTGCTTTTCTTTCAGTTTCTGCCTATCAAATCCACTCACAAGGCTTTAGAAGACACTTGCTCAAGGTGTCACACAAGGGGACTGAACCAGGAACCTTGTGGTTGGGAAGCAAGCTACTTACCACACAGCCACTCCTGTGCCATATGTATATATATGTTTTTTTTTAATCCAGGTAAAAAATTCACAGGAGTTTTGTCCGGATCCCATAAATTAACTGTGACTTTATTACCAGTCACCTATTTTTTTTTAAACTTGTTTCACAGTCATTAAACTATGGCCATGCTGGTGCACTGCTTTGAAGGATTTTAATTGAATGAATAAGCCCCAGTGCTTATTTTATTTTTTAAGCCTGGTACATATTCCATTGGACTCTCTTTGCTGAACCCCTAAGTTATGGGGACATAAACACACCAACACTAGTTATCAAGTAGTAGTGAGACACACACACACACATAAATGATGGGCTTCTTTCAGTTTCTGCCTGCCAAATCTACTCAGAAGGCTTTGGTCAGCCCAAGGTTATAGTAGAAGACAATTGCCCAAGGTACCTTGCATTGGGACTGAACCTGGAACTGTGAGGTTAGGAAGCAAACTTCTTACCACACGGCCATACCTGCACCTATGTGTGTGTGTGTGTGTGTGTGTGTGTGTGTGTGTGTGTGTGTGTCTCAGTTGTAACTCAGAAACAGTAGCCAAATTTCTCTAAAATCATGCCCCATGGTCTGAGAAAGTGAAGGACATAAAGCTATGGTCTTGAAATATACTCATGTACAATGTCTGAAATTCTGACAGATGGCCATGGATGGAATGCTATAGTGAACATTGATCTACTCAGTTGTGACTAAACGAGATGTTAACCTTTCAAAGTATTATAAAGCAATTAGGCAAATATTGTGAGGCCAGTGCCCCAGCTTGGTCTTCATTTTAATGGTTAAAACAAAGCGAAAACATAAAGGCTGTCATTTCCATTCATCTGCTTGAATATATTATTCTGTAGTGTCAAGAGCAGAGGTTGTGGTGATGGCGGTGGTGGTGGTGGAGGAGCTCAATATACAACAGCTGGTGACTATATAAAGTACATTACTATATATATATACGTACACTGCAGTACTGTTAAATACATCCTGGATATTATACATGCCGCGCACATTTAATTCTTGACTTGACTACATTAAGGACAAAGTGGAACTGTATTTACCACCACTAACACCAACACCAACACCACTACCACTAATATCACTGTCGCCAACAGCATCACCAACTACACTAATACCACCAACACCACCATTACCATGGAGATAGTAGAAGACTCTTGTCTAAGGCATTGCACAGAGGGACTGAACCTGAAACCACACAATTGAGAAGCAGGCTTCTTAACCACTCAGCCACTCCTGTGCCTATTTTACATATATATATATATATATATATATATATATATATGAGTGTGTGTGTGTATATATATATGTATGTATGTACATATAGGCACAGGTGTGGCTGTGTGGTAAGAAGCTTGCTCCCCAACCACATGGTTCTGGGTTCGGTCCCACTGCATGGCACCTTAGGCAAGTGTCTTCTACTATTGAGTGGATTTGGTAGATGGAAACTGAAAGAAACCCTTTGTGTGTGTTTATGTCTCTGTTTGTGCCCCACCCCAGTCACCATTTGACAACTGGTATTGGTGTGTTCACATCCCTGTAACTTAGTGGTTCGGCACAATAGACTAATAGAATAAGTACTAGGCTCAAGAAATAATTCCTGGGGTCGATTTGTTCAACTTAAAAAAACTCTTCAAGGCTGTGCTCCAGCATGACCACAGTCAAATGATTGTAACAAGTAAAAGAATAAAAGAATATATGTGAAGGCGTATGGCCTAGTGGTTAGGGTGTTTGCACTCATGGTCGTAAGATAGTGGTTTCGATTCCCAGACCAGGAGACTGGGTTGTGTGTTGTGCGCTTGAACAAGACAGAACATTTCACATTGCTCTGCAGTCTTTGGGAATGTGAAGGCAAGTGGCAGAACAATAGAGATGGAATGCAGTGAGTGGGGGTCATGGCGGGAGTGAGGTCATTATTATTATGGCTGGATTCCAACCCAGGCTGCAGCAACAAAGTCTACCTGCCGCACTTCTCAGTCCATCATCACTGCCTTGATGTCCTGGATACTTTCCAGGCCGTTATCCGCAATCAAGGTGTCCGCGTAAATGTGGTCAATCATGAATATCAATTGGAGGAGTAGGTGGAGGGAGGAGTAGGTGTGGGTCGGTGGGGTGTGTATGATAGGTGGCAGCAATGATGTGAAGTGTGTGGGGATGGGGTGTAAGAGAGATGTACAATGCCAGGGACAAAGGAGTGTATGGATGAATGTGTAGTCAATATTTGAATCTTATTTTGGAACAGAATCTGTAAAATATCAGATAAAATAAAATGTTTTGTCATATTTGTTGCAGCTTTAAACGTTCTGGGTTCAAATCTTGCCATGGTAGACTTGATCTTTCATCCTTCTCAGAATCAATAAAATAAATTAACAGTGAGGTACTGGGGTTGCTATAATCAGCTGTGCCTGCCGCACAATTTCCAGTATTTTGTTTTGACACTCAAATTCATGAAGCAGTCCCTTATTTTCTGTAGGTGCCGACATGACTGTGTGATTAAGAAACTCGCTTTACAATCACGTGGTTTCGGGTTCAGTCCCACTGTGTGGCACTTGGGTAAGTGTCTTCTATAACCCTGGTCCAGCCAATGACTTGTGAGTGGATTTAGTAAATGGAAACTGTGTGGAAGATTGTTGTGTTTGTGTGTCTTTGTGCCTATCCCTCATCACTGCTTGACTGCTGGTTTTGGTTAGTTTACAGGTGTGGCTGTGTGGTAAGAAGCTTGCTTCTCAACCACATGGTTCTGGGTTCAGTCTCATTGTGTGGCACCTTGGACAAGTGTCTTCTACTATAGTCTTGAACCAACCAAAGCCTTGAGTAGATTTGAAAGATGGAAACTGAAAGAAGCCAATCGTGTTTATATGTGTGTGTGTGTGTGTGTGTGTGTGTGTGTGTTTGTCCTCCATGATTGCTTGACAATTGATTGTGGTGTGTTTACATCCCTGTAACCTAGCGGTTGGGCAAAAGAGGCCGATAGAATAAGTCCTAGGGGTCAATTTGTTCAACCAAACTCCTTGACACATGATCACAGTTCAATGATTGATACTAGTTAAAGCTAAAAATAAAGAAACATAGCAAATATCTAACATTTGTAAAGTTTTCTGATGACTCTACAAAATATTTCTGCAAAATGGATGGCAGACAATGGCGAAGGAATACTCTCAAAGCCCCACCCAATTTCATTGTCATCTCTCTTTTGGGTTTTTTTTTTCCTTCTCTTCCTCTTTTTCTTCTCTCTTGCTCTCTCCCTTATTTTCTCTTTCCTCTTATTCTCCCCCCCCTCTCTCTGTTTCCCTCACCCCCTTCTGTATGTATGTTTCACACAAGTGTTTCTCTTCAATTCCATATGTCTCTTCTTCACAGATTGGCAATGATATGGACTTAACTTAAACAGTCCAAATACCATTGCCCTTATCATTCATTATTCATCTTCATCATTTTAATCTATGTTTATACAGGCAAAACATGTTTGAGCCAAACATTTTCAATGCTGCCCACATTCCTTTTGGCTACAAAACATGTTTTTGTTTCCCAAATCTTCCCAAGTCTTTATAAAACAATACTCACCTTCACTAGTAGCCCATGTAGCATAGTGGTCCTTAATATTTATATTTTACTCTGATCAATCCCCTCACAGATACAGTTAACCCTTCTCCTTCCTCTTTATCCCTTCCCTGGACCTTTAATGTCAAGCCACCTGGGACTGTCCTTGGTTTTCTGATACAAGTTCATTTGTATTATGATACAAATGAACTGTTTTAAAGTAAAACTTTCTACTAAAATTTCATATTAGTTTATGCTCCAAACATCAGCTTAACCCTTCCCCCACCTACTTACCTTTTAAAGCCTAGTACTTATTCTATCATTCTCTTTTGCCAAGCTGCCAAGTTACAGGGACATAAAACACCAACAATGGTTGTCAAGCAGTGGTGGAAGACAAAGACACACACACACACACACACACACACACACACACACACACACAGATGAAAATATATATATATATATATATATATATATATATATATGGGAGAATATACAAAAAATAACAACAGACGAGGACAGGTGGTGTAAATAACAAAAGTATATATTAGTATGACGCTCGGGAATACGGAAAGTCTTTGACGTTTCGAGCTACGCTCTTCAACAGAAAGAATACGGAGACAAGGAGAAAAACACGGAGAAAAAAAATTGAATAGTGTTCAGTCAACGGTCAAATAAAATTATTTAAAATTATAATACAGGGTATCAAGAGATACCACCACGCTGAAAAAATAGCAGTCAAATCCTGACTCCAAAACCACAATAAATGTCCGCAAGGCACGATTAGCGAAGACGAAGACCAAATAAACCAGTAAAATGGTTTATTTGGTCTTCGTCTTCGCTAATCGTGCTTTGCGGACATTTATTGTGGTTTTGGAGTCAGGATTTGACTGCTATTTTTTCAGCATGGTGGTATCTCTTGATACCCTGTATTATAATTTTAAATAATTATTACCTTTGATGGTTTATATTCCCATGCTGACCACTTGATAAGATCAATATTTTAAATACCGATCTTATCCTTATTTATATAAATATATATATATATATATATATATATATATATGCGATGGGTTTCTTTCAGTTTCTGTCTACCGCAGTGGGACTGAACCCAGAGCCATGTGGTTGGGAAGGAAACTTCTTACCACACAGCCACGCCTGCACCTATATAATAACTTTAAATATACAAATGTCAGAGGCCCAATAAAAGTTGTGTAGCCCACTTCAGGACTACGTAACCCCTACTTTGGGTGTCTCTTGTTTAACCCTTTAGTGTTTAAACCGGCCATATCAGGCCAAAATTGTCATCCTGTTTTATGCTCAAACCAGCCAGCTCTGACCTCTCACACCTACCCTACAAAGTCATTCTAAAAATAAACAGAGACATCATTAAAATCTCAGAGTTACAATTAATTCAAAATAATGTAATTAAACAGGCTTTACATTTGACAGATTAATCTGAATGCTAAAGGGTTAAGAATAAAGTGGATTCTGAGGAACTCGAAGGGTTCCATGAGAAAATCTTGGATTCTACAACATGATGGGTCTTTACCCATTTAACGGATCTTTTTTAAAACGGGGGCCACATTTTTCATTAACGAAACACTTTGAAACTTGGAACACTGGTAGAATGTGTCATATAAAACATCTTTTTCTCTTAGTCTTCTTTAAAAAAAAAGAACTCCATAAATTATTCCATGTTAAAGTTGTCGTATTTCTGTAATTTCAACCAATCACTGACGTCCATTCAGCCGATATACATTAAGTGCCGACTACATAAACAAACGATTCTGAAACAATTAACCCTAACCCTAACCCTAACTCTAACCCTAACCCTAGGGTTAGGGTTAGGGTTAGGGTTAGGGTTAAAGCAAATTTAAAATGAAAAAAGCAAATAAAACGAAGAATCGTTTGTTTATGTAGTCGGCACTTAATGTATATCGGCTGAATGGACGTCAGTGATTGGTTGAAATTATCAAATAAGACAATTTTTTACATGAAATAAATTCGAATCCAAAAATATTTTTCTGTTCTATAACACAAAATAGATAAGTATACGAAGTTTGAAAGTCTTTCGGTACCAAAAACACTACGTAAAACATTAATGAAAAATGTGGCCCCCGTTTTAAAAAAGATCCCATTTAACTGCGAAATGAAATTTCACAGCTGTTCCAGTAATAATTTTAACCATCTACCAAAAAGACAGAATTGATATTTTTGCAAGTCATATTGCTGACACTGGAGCTTGGTCCAATCCTCTAACTTACCAGCTCCTGTCAAACTGTTCAACCCATGGAAAACAGATGTTAAATGATACAAATTAGATATTTTTTTAACACAGAATTGCCATTAGAACAGCAGAACTACTGGGTAAATTATACCCTTACAAAGTGGACTGGTTTTTGGCAAATTTTTCCGCTTTGTAAAGGTAATTTACCCAGTATTTCAGCTGTGTTAATGGCAAGTCTGTGTTTGAAAAAATATCATCTAATTTGTATCGTTCTGTACACATTTCAACTCTTATAAAAACAAATGTTAATTTGTTTATATTTATACACGTAGATGTTAAATGATTATAAAATTTGTGTGCTTGAAAATGAATTGTTATGTTTTATTTAGTCAACACTGAGTGGACCTTTGAGTGATATTAAATAAATTTTATGGGCTTAGTTAACAAAAGAGCTACATATCTCCATCCTTGGCTACATCTTTAACTAAACCCACCTGACTGAATGCCAGAGATTCCTTTACGAATACATCTCTATCCCACAAACCTGACATCTCCCGCCTCTGCCTGTTATGCTCCTACAATTTTACTTACTAATGCAAAAAACCACCTCCGCCTTGGCCAACCCATCACCCACATCATTGCTATTCCCTCTCATCACCCATAATACCCTTCCATGACTTGCACTAACCACTGTTCCCAATTGGTGCACCACACCTGGAACTCCCTTCTCATCTACATTTTTCCTGCTGGCGCGAAGATGTTCAAAGTAAACATCAACTGTATCAGGTATGCCATCTCAACGGGTGGGGCAGCATAAATCATAGGGTCTTAAGCACCCTCCTGATTAAATCAGAAAAAACAATTTCCTTCATCTGGTTCCCGTCTGCCAGCAATTATTACTGCTCTAATATCAATTATATACATCAACACAGAAATATATCTTCAATATAATTGTTAGAAACAAGCTTTATATATATTATAAAGCTAAGGTCTCTCTCTCACACACACATTGTTGCTCTCTCTTTCTCTCTCTCTCTCTCTCTCTCTCTCTCTCTCTCTCTCTCTATATATATATATATATATATATATATATATATATACACATACTTTATTTAAAAGCAGCAGAAATATAACAAAAATAAAGCATATTACTCTACCTCTGGTATTTGAGTACTCTTTTTTCCACCTTGTTGCACATTTCATGTGCTTACTCCGGTATATATATATATATATATATATATATATATAAACACATAAGAGGAATCCACTCATGGGATTCCTTATGCTAGGAAGAACAGCTAGGTTCTAGAGCCACAAAATTAGGGATAAAATCCCAAAAGAAATGAAATGAAAAAATAAAAACTTTTACCATCTAGTTTCCTGGACCAATTGGTTTCTGACTTTAGTTTAGCAAATAAGTCTTTGGACTAAATTTTTATACGCTAGGCCACTGGAAGTGAAAATTTTTATTAATTTCCATTTCCCTTTGATATGATTAATATATATATATATAGATAGATAGACAGATAGATATAATCACCATTTAGCATCCGTTTTCCAGGTTTGAAAGCTGGTCAGCTGGAGAGTTGTCCAGGGTCCATGTCTGTTTTTGCATGGTTTTTGTGATTGGATGCCCTTCCTAATGCCAACCACAGTACAGTGTACTGGGTGCTTTACACAGTACCAGCACAGATGCTTTTTATGTGGCACCAACACAGATGTTATTTACATGGCGCTGGTACCCACGAGACCACAAGATTAGGAATGCTCAGCTGATATAAATGTATATACACGCACATACAGACAGACAGACAATCATGCAATGTTATTGCAGGCATGGCTCAGTGGTTAAGTTTGTTTCCCAACTTCATGGTTTTAGGTTCAGTCTACTGTGTGGGACTTAAGCCAAGTGCTTGTATTACAGCTTCATGCTGAACAAAGTTATGTGAATGGATTTGGTGGATGGAAACTGAAAGAAGCCTTTTTTTCATACGGAGAGTACTGTGGAGGGAACCTGTGGAAGAGGTAGACCCAGGAAGACCTGTGATAAAGTGGTGAAGCATAATTTTCAGATGCCGAGTTTCATGGAGGAAATGACAAGTGTGTGTGTATACATATATGTATAATAATATATCATAATATTTTATTTTCGAATTTGAAGCGACAATTTTTAAATACTAATAAATGACTGAAAAATGATGAGCTAGCCCCAGCCAGAATTGAACCCACGAATCAACGCTAACACGGGTCCTTGTGCATCTGATTGGGCCAAATACTCACCCATCAATTTCATCCAAATTTAGTTAATATATACTTAAACTGTCTAATACTACATGTAATATTTGTAAACAAACATACATACATAGATACACACACACACACACACATATACTGAGTGTCATGTGATGCAAGCAGTGTCCTGCATTTCCAATCTTCTATGAAAACATGTCTGGTCATGGAGAAATATTATCTTACTTAGAAACAGGTGAGAGCATCTAGTTGTAGAAAAATCTGCCTCACCAAATTCTGTCCAACCCATGCAAGCATAGAATTGTAGACATTAAAAAACAATGATGAGAGATGACATTTTCTGCCAGCATTAACTAACCACATATTTTCTGCTTGTATCTATTAACCTTTATATCGTTTTGCCTTCATGCATCTCACTTCTATCTATACTTTTACTTGTTTCAGTCATTAGACTGTGGCCTTGCTGGGGCACCACCTTAAATAATTTCAGTTGAATGAATCAACACCATTTTATAAGCCTGGTACTTATTCTATTGGTCTTTTGCTGAACTGCTAAGTTAAGGGGACATAAACTGCTAAGTTATGGGGAACAAATACACACACACATATATATACGACGGGCTTCTTTCAGTTTCTTATTTCTTTATTGCCCACAAGGGGCCAAACACAGAGGGGACAGACAAAGGGATTAAGTCGATTACATCGACCCCAGTGCGTAACTGGTACTTAATTTATCAACCCCGAAAGGATGAAAGGTAAAGTCGACCTCGGAGGAATTTGAACTCAGAACGTAGTGGCAGACGAAATACCGCTAAGCATTTCGCCCGGCGTGCTAATGTTTCTGTCAGCTCGCCAGCTTTCTTTCAGAAAGAAGCTCGTGGCTTCTTTCAGTTTCTATCTACCAAATCCATTCACAAAGCTTTAGTTGGCCCAAGATTATAGTAGAAGACATCTGCCCAAGGTGCCACGGAGTGGTACTGAAACCAGAACCATGTGGTTTGGAAGCAAGCTTCTTACCACACAGCCACTCCTTCAATAAACATAGGAAAGGTTAGCATTTCTCCAATAGTTTTAACACCCCCTTTTCCATGCTTGCATGGAGCAAATGGAATTTGTTGAGACAAATTTTCTACAGCTGGATGCCCTTCCTGTTGCCAACCCTCACTTGAAAATAAAGGACACCTTTTGTAAGAGGATGACATTTACATCTATAGGGTAATATCAAAACAAGGAGACACACAAACACACCACATGGACATCTGTGTTACTCTCTGCCAAATCCTTTCACAAGGCATTGGTCAGTTTACAGCTATTGTAAAAGACACTATCCGTGGTACCACACACAGTCCTGATGATGGTTGATGTGTAAAAATTGCAGACCTGTTCAACCCATTCAGTGTGACGGCAAAACGGAACATTCAAATAGTGTTGTTCAGCCCCAGATGTCCCTTGATTAAACAGACTTATGAGTGAAAAGGATTCCAGTTGTGACCATTGCTTCATTATGCATATATATCTATTTTTCTTTTACTTGTTTCAATCATTAGACTGCGGCCATGCTGGGGCACCACCTTGAAGATTTTTAGTTGAATGAATCAACGCCAGGACTCATTTTTTAAAACCCTGTACTTATTCAGTAGTCTCTTTTGCCATACTGCTAGCTTAGAGGGACATAAATATACCAACATTGGTTGTCAAGTGATGGTGGGGAACAAACAAACACACACACACACACACACACACACACACAAACACACACATATATGACAGGCTTCTTTCAGTTTCAGTTTATCAAATCTACTCACAAGGCTTTGGTTGGCCCAAGGCTTCAGTAGAAGACACTTGCCCCAGGTGCCATGCAGCGGGAATGAACCTGGAACTATGTGGTTGAGAAGCAAGCTTCCTACCACACAACGATGCCTATATATACATATATGTGTGTGTGTGTGTATGTTCTGTATTTAAGATGTGGGATGTGATTTGATGGCGTCATAGCTGTTATTTCTAGGAGTCCAAATGACCATGTAGTGGTGGTGGTGGTAGTAGTGACAGTGTTGGTGTTAATAGTGATGGCAGTTGGTGTGGTGGCAGTGGCAGCAATGATAGTATCAGAGGTTTTGATTTATGACCTTTCTGGGTAGGAACCAGCATCACAGGATGTAAACAACCTCATCCTGCAACTAAAATCTTTTAAATAATCTTCTCCCTCCTTCCATAGTTATAAATATAACTCACACACACACACACACACACACACACACACACAGTTCTTCTCTACTATGAAGGAGGACACAGCCCAGACAAGACATGTGGCCAATATCAGCATCATCCATCTGATGTCTAATATAAACTCACAACTAAAAAAAGAAAAATGAACTTGTTGATCACACGGATCTTCCATTTTTCTTTTATTTCTCTTCCATTTTTGGGAAGATCTTCATGTTTATATTAGCAAAAAATCATCATCATCATCATCATTATTATTATTAAACAGCAAGGCGCAGGAGTGGCTGTGTGGTAAATAGCTTGCCTACCAACTACATGGTTCCAGGTTCAGTCCCACTGCGTGGCACCTTGGGCAAACCAAAGCCTTGTGAGTGGATTTGGTAGACGTAAACTGAAAGAAGCCCGTCGTATATATGTATATATATATGTATGTGTGTTTGCGTGTCTGTGTTTGTCCCCCCCACCATCACTTGACAACTGATGCTGGTGTGTATACGTCCCCGTAACTTAGCGGTTCAGCAAAAAGAGAATGTTAGAATAAGTATTAGGCTCACAAAGAATAAGCCTTGGGGTTGATTTTCTCGACTAAAGGCAGTGCTCTAGCATGGCCGCAGTCAAATGACTGAAACGAGTAAAAGAGTAAGTTGGTAGAGTTGTTACTGTTCTGGACAAATGCTTAGTGGCATTTCAGTGTTTGATGTTGCTCCTTTCATACTCTCAGGGTGGTTAAAATAAGTACCACTTGGGGTTGATGTTATCCTCAAAATTTCAGGCCTAGTGTCCCATACAGAACTGCTGGCCTTGTGCCAAAATTTGAAACCATTTGCCGAGGTTGACTTTGCTTTTCATCCAGTTGCATACTGGGGGTGTTGCAATTGACTTAGCTCCTCTTCCAAAATTACTGGCCTTGTGCCAAAATTTGAAACCATTATTAATATAATTTCTCTGATTAAGGTGGCAAGCTGTCAAAATCGTTAGCATGCGGGGCAAAATGCTTAGCGACATTTCATCTGTATTTAGTTATGAGTTTAAATTCCCCTGTGGTCGACTTTGCCTTTCATCCTTTTGGGGTCGATAAAATAGGTACTATTTGAACACTGGGGTCGATGTAATTGACTTGTCCACCCTCCCCTCCTGAAATTGCTGGCCTTGTGCCAAAATTTGAAACCATTATTATTTCTTTTATTTATTATCCCAGCAAATGTAGAAATATCAGAGAAGAATAATCATACAAGCTGCTGGGATAGAAGCTATTTTGATGCAATTCATAATTGTGTGTGTGTTCCCAATCCTGTGGCTTGGGGTTCACTCCCACTATGCAGCACCTTAGTCAAGCATCTTCTAATATAGCTCTAAGCCAGCCAAAGCCCTGTGAATGCATTTTGTAGATGGAAACTGACAGAAGGCATGTAAGATATGTAACAAATTGTAACACAAAAACTAAAATCCATCAACCACTCAATGGCTGACAAATATATTAAATTCTATAAAAATTGGAAAAGATGAGAGACCCACAAACAACAACATAGTGCCCTACTATATTGTAGAGCAGTGGTTCTCAACTGGGGTCCATGCAACCAAATAATAAATTGGGTATCATCATCATCATCGTTTAACGTCCGCTTTCCATGCTAGCATGGGTTGGACGATTTGACTGAGGACTGGTGAAACCAGATGGCTACGTATCTACCATAGTATTTTAAGGGACCTGAAAAAGTTTTGCCTTAGATGTATGTTAATGCGAGAAAAACAAAATAGGGATTTTGAAAGATGTTTCTATAAAACTAGTTTTTAAACATCAGATGGCTATGGGGGGGGGGGGGGTCCACCAGAATAAAATAGTAGAGCCTTCTTGCAGAGGCAACCTGAATATTAAATGGTGGTTAATCTTGCAATCCTATTTTGTTCATAGGAGGTGTTTTGTTCTGTTGGTGCAGCTACACCAGGCCTGGTGGTCCTGTACCTGCATTTTCCAGGTGTTGGGGTCGATCGGAAAGCACTTCAGTGAGGCTTTGAATGAAATCTTTGGAGTACTTTTCCTGCCCACTTAGTGTCTGCTTGCCTTCTTCCAATTCAGTCTTTTGGGTAGTCATGTGTCAGACATTTGAACAAGATGGCCTGTCCACCTGTCCTGTGCTCTCCTCAGCTGTGTGTAAATGCTTGGCAGATCAACTCGAGAGAGGACCTCTATGTCTGGAACCTTGTCTTCCCGGTGATTTTTCAACAGCTTTCTCTGACAGTTCATGTGGAAGCAGTCTAGCTGTTTGGTGTGATATTCGTAAACTGTCCAAGTAGTGTAGGCAGTACCACTGCTTGGTTCACCTTCAACTTGGTGGCCAGCCAAATGATGAGCTTCCTTTTATGATGCTTGTGTTGACTTCATTATCAATGTTCACAGATTTGGAGAGTGTACTGCCAAGATATGAACTTACCAACAATCTTCCTATACCTATATATATATATATATATACATATATATATATATATATATATATATATATATATATATATATATATATATATATATATACATATATATATATACATATATATATTGTAAATTTATAGGTTGTATAGATTGAAGACTTTCTACGTGTGCGCGCGTGTGATAGATTGTCTGTTTACTCTAGAGATAATCTCTTACCACCCAGTTACCTAACGCTAATCCTGCCAACAGAACATATTGATCTAATTTTTGTTGATTTCTCAAAGCTTATCTTCACCTTCTATCACAGGCAGTACTTTAACCAATGTTAGTGGTGGTGGTGGTGGTGGTAATGATAGTAGTGGTGGGGTAACAGTGGTAATGATGGTTGTATTGTTAAGGTAGCTAAGTAGCCTAAATACCTGATGAGTAATTAAAATCAACACTATTTCCTATAGCTTAGTTGTTGATACTGTTGCTAAAACTGTCCTCTTATCACTGGGTGTGTGTGTGTGTATTGTGTACTAAACCACACATATTCTCTCTTCCCCCCTCTCCCCCCCTCTCTCTGATCTGTGTCACACACATGATAGTAGCAACAGAATCTAAGTACGTTATAGCTATGATTAGAGATTTTAATGAGTATGACAAGAGCTGAGTTCAGTTCACCCAACCACCCAGCCTGATTTTTGATGTTGGCTTCAAGCCCATTTCACATTCATGTAGTTGTTGTTCCAAATGGTGTTGATGTTGTTGTTCAACCCTGCATCAGTTCTGGTTCACAGAACTTGCTATGACCCAACACAGACTTATTGGCCATCCCATCCATTTTTTTTAGATACTGTGTATCTTGGTCTATATTATCTAGTCTTTTTCTCTTTTTAAAAGAAGCAAAGATTAAAAATGTGACAGAATTTTATGTTTATTACTTAATTGTGATACCAGTTTTTTTAAAGTTTGCTCAACTTCATCAAAATTAATAGTTAATTCTGGGACACCCTGTATATATATTCATGCGTGTGTGTGTGTTATTTCTTTATTGCCCACAAGGGGCTAAACATAGAGAGGACAAACAAGGGATTAAGTCGATTACATCGACCCCAATGAGTAACTGGTACTTCATTTATTGACCCCGAAAGGATGAAAGGCTAAGTCGACCTCGGCGGAATTTGAACTCAGAACGTAACGGCAGACGAAATACCGCTAAGCATTTCGCCCGGCGTGCTATCGCTTCTGCCAGCTGTGTGTGTGTGTGTGTGTTTGTATATATGTGTGTGTGTTTGTATATATGTGTGTGTGTGTGTGTTTGTATCCAGAGGAGTTGTTCAATCTATACAAAGAAATAGTTAAATTCCTGTTTGCATATCAACTATATAGATTTACATATATCCAGAGAAATGTTGATTTCCAAGTTTGTTATTCTATGGAGCTGTTGCTATGCATATGGAAGATTCTAGCACACACACTCACACACATGCTCTTACGCACGCACACATACACACTCTCTCTCTCTCACAAATGTTTGTGATTGGACTTGATAGATGGAAGCTTCAAAAAGCCTATTGTGTGTGTCTCCTTTCTTTGATATTGCATGATAGTTGTAAACCAGTATCACATCATGCAAATAGGTGTTGTTTCCAGTCTTCTGTGAAAATATGTCTAGTCATAGAACAGAGGTGGACTGAGAGTGTCAAGGGCCCTCGGACATAACTGCTTACTGGGCTCCTTACCATTGATAAGTTAACATGTAGAGTGCGGGTTCCTCAGAGCTCCAGGCCCTCGGGCAGTGCCCGATTGACCTACAGCTCATTCTGCCCCTGTCATGGATAAATATCACCTTGCTTGGAAACAGGTGAAGGTTGGCAACAAGAACAACATCAAGCCATAGAAAAGCCGCATCAACTTATTCCATCCCATCCCTGCAAGCAATGAAGCAGGAACATTAAAATGATGACAATGATGGTATATTTGGACCATGACAAAAAAGAGTGTGACAGGAGATTATGATTAGAATTTTTAGTTGAGAAATGATCATTTTGAAATAATAGGTTTGTTTCTATGCCAGAGTCTGTTCTGAGACATGTTGGTACCAAAAAGGAAAAAAAAGGTGGGGTTAATTGAGGTCATAACTAATGTCAACTCTGATCAATGTAGCTTCTGATGGATAGACACTCTGGCCATGGTCATCTTGTCTTTATCCTACAAAGGGGTGCTGAAAAGTCCCTGGCTTTGGGTAAAAGAAATTACAGGAGGATCAGTTAATTATGATTTCATTTAATATATTCCCCTCTCACATTCACACATTTATTGCAGTGGTCCTTCAGTTTTTCTAAGCCCTGTAAAAGAACTCGGAAGGTTGGGCCTCCAACCAGGCCTTTCATGATACTCTTAAAGCCAGGAAATTTTCAGCATACCCTTATACAAGGATGCCAGGACCACATTATCCAGCCTATTGTTTTTTCTAAGATGATGCAGTATGGTAGGGGGATTTGACTACTGTTTCTAATAAGACAATCAACCAAGTAGCAGTTCCCTCATTGCCTTGGTGTTCAGATGGTGGTGATGTGTGGGAAAACAGATGTTTCTAGCTATTTATGATGATGGTGGTGGTGGTGGTGGTGGTAGTGGTGGTGGTTTGGGTAAGAAAAGCTGAGGAAAGGAAAATACAAACAGCAGACACACAAAGAATTTCCTTATTCTATTGAGAAATGGCATTCAGTCTCTCGATCTCTTGGATGATAACATTTCCAAGCCGGTATCATATTCTTCCTCCAGGGTGTTTTAGTAACTGGCGCCTTCCTTCTTCTTTTTTTTGTTTTTGCACCACCCCTTTATTTCTCTCTCTCTCTCTCTC
This sequence comes from Octopus bimaculoides, assembly GCF_046866305.1. NCBI lineage: Eukaryota > Metazoa > Mollusca > Cephalopoda > Octopoda > Octopodidae > Octopus > Octopus bimaculoides. The sequence goes on from NC_142950.1 coordinate 12,056,918, forward strand.
TCTCCCCCTTTCTCTTTCCCCCCTCATCATCTCTGCTCCATCATCACCCACTCTTCACATCTTCCCTAAACTAACACTGAAAACAAAAACACCTTCCTTCCTCTATTGCACCACACACACACACACACAGACACACACGTGCACACCCAATGTATGCACACATATACATGCATGTATACACACACATGTACACACTGTACATACACATACATCTATGCACACACATTGTGTATACACTTGCACAATGACAGCTGGAATTGTATATTGAAACAAATATCGTCACCATCAACACTATCACCACCTCCTCCACCACCACCACCATTCCTCCATTACAATGATCATCCACCCATCAAAAATCTTGCTGAACCAACAGTTTTTCACTCAGTTGCTACCCTTCCCCCTAAGATTTGGGATTCCATTTCACTTGTTCCAGATTCCTTAAACTCCAGCTTCGATGGAACATAACTTTGCACTTACTCTAACACATCATGCTCTCTCTCTCTCTCTCTCTCTCTCTCTCTCTCTCTCTCTCTCTCTCTCTCTCTCACCCCACTTCTGTCTCTTTCTCTCATTCCCCCCCTTTTCTTTCTCCTTCCTTCTCTCTTTTTCTTCCCCTTCTTTCTCTCCGTTCTTCAGATTTATGAGAATTCACCTCATAATTACTAAAAATTTGTATTAGCCCTAATAACAGAGCTACATTAACCCTTTAGCATTTAGATTACTCTGTCAAATGTAATTTTTATTTATTCATGTTGTTTTCTTGTAATGTCAAAGATATTGATGATGTGATTGTTAATTTTTAGAATGACATTGTAAAATAGGTGTGAAAGGCTGGATCTGGCTGCTTTAAAACATTTGTTGTTGGCACTCTGTCGCTTACGACGTCGAGGGTTCCAATTGATCCGATCAACGGAACAGCCTGCTCGTGAAATTAACGTGCAAGTGGCTGAGCACTCCACAGACACGTGTACCTTTAACGTAGTTCTCGGGGATATTCAGCGTGACACAGTGTGATAAGGCTGACCCTTTGAATTACAGGCACAACAGAAACAGGAAGTAAGAGTGAGAGAAAGTTGTGGTCGAAGAGTACAGCAGGGTTCGCCACCATCCCCTGCTGGAGCCTCGTGGAGCTTTAGGTATTTTCGCTCAATAAACACTCACAACGCCCGGTCTGGGAATCGAAACCGCGATCCTATGACCGCGAGTCTGCTGCCCTAACCACTGGGCCATTGCGCCTCCACATTTAAAACATTAACCCTTTAGCATTTAAACTAGCCATATCTGACCAAAATATTCAGTCCTTCTTTATCTTCAAGTTGGCCAGATCCAGCATCTCACACTTCCCCTATAATATTATTCTGAAAATAAGCAGCCATGTCATTGAAATCTCGAAGTTACAAAGTAATGCATGACTAATTCAAATCAATGTGAATAAACAAACATTACATTTGACAGAAAAATCTGAATGCTTAAGGATTAACCTGATAGAATATTTTGACTGAACATCGTTGATTCATTACTCTGTCAAATTTACATTCAAATTGTTTTGAATTAATCATGGGTTGTCTTATAGTTTTGAGGTTTCAATTATGTAATAGGTTATTTTCAGAATGTCAGTGTAGGTTAAGTGTGAGAGGCTTGATATGGCTAGTTTGAAATATTAACCATGTAGAATATTTGGGCCAGACATGGCTGATTTGAATGATAAAGGGTCAAATGTTTTTGTGGTACTTAGTCCTTTTGCATTCAGAATTCAATCCTTGGTAGAATTAACTCAACCTTTTGTCCTTTTGGTTCAGTAAAATCAAGTCCCACCAGTAAAAACTTAGGGTCGGTATCATTGACTATTCCCTACCCTAAAATCTTGAACCCAACTTACATTAGTGCCCCTTGTAGTCCACACACTTCTTCCATCAGTGTTGTTGTGCTTGGATGCAAATTGGTGAGGGAACTTTCATTCTATTGGTCAAAAAAGTCATCAACAGCAGATATGGCATCATCATCGTCATCATCATCATCATTGCAATAATGGTTCCTAGTCAAGTGTTTTTGCAGGTTGGGGAACAATCATATACAGCAGCCATTGAAAGCAAGGGCTTGTGTGCTGAAGCATAGTCCTGATGAAACAAGACCCCTTTTATCAGTTTTCCTGGATGTTTGGTCTTGATAGCTTTTCATAACTGCCCCAGCAAGTTGGCATAGTACTCTTCATTGATGGAGTGGCCCTTTTGAAGATAGTCAATAAACACAATGCCTTTTGCATCCCCCAAAAGTTGAGGTCATCACCCTCTCTGCAGATGAAACAACCCTGGCTTTCTTTGGAGCAGGCGAGGAGGGGGTGTTACCACTGCATGGATTGTCTCTGGTCCAAAGTGACCAACCCAACATTCATCCTGGATTAGGAGAAACTCAAGGAATCCAGCTGGATCTGCCATGGACAATGTCAAATACATGCACATACAGGTACACGTGTGTGTGCGCGCACACACATACACACACACATTGGCTTTCTTTCCACCAAATTTTGCTCACGAAATATTGGTTGACCCAAGGAGGCTATAGTAGAAAGCAGTTGGCCCATGTTGTAACATAGTAGAATTGAACCCAGGATCACAAGGTTGCTAAATGAACTTAAGTGTGTGTGTGTGTGTATAGGAAGATGAAAACAAAATAAACATCATCACCCCACACAAACCAAACCAAACTAAAAACAGAAATAACAAGTCATGGCTGTCTAAAACTTTCAATTGTATTTCAGTCAGTGTAGTTTTGTCTTTCTTTTTTTTTATATTTGTTTGTTCATTTGTTTGTCTTTTGTAGAATGTCCATCTTGAATCCACTTCACTTCTTTGGTCATTAACAGAAATTGTTGCTAAGTGGAATCAACAGGAAACTGGTGTTTATACATGAAAATGTGACTGGCATGTGGGGGGGGGGGGGTAATGTGTGTGAGGGGAGGAGGTGTTAGTGATGGGAGGAGCTGTACATAGAGAAATGAGATGAAATTGTAGGCTGTCTTTTAGACTCACTCTCACACACGTATGTGTGTGTGTGTATGTATGTATATATGTATATATATATATATATATATATATATATATACAGTGTGTATGTCTACACCATAGATAGGGAAATTAGATAAAACTATAATATCCTGCATCATCATCATCATCATCATCGTTTAACGTCCGCTTTCCATGCTAGCATGGGTTGGACGATTTGACTGAGGACTGGTGAAACCGGATGGCAACACCAGGCTCCAGTCTGATTTGGCAGAGTTTCTACAGCTGGATGCCCTTCCTAACGCCAACCACTCAGAGAGTGTAGTGGGTGCTTTTACGTGTCACCCGCACGAAAACGGCCACGCTCGAAATGGTGTCTTTTATGTGCCACCCGCACAAGCCAGTCCTGCAATATATATATATATATGTGTGTGTGTATATACATATCTATATTATTATTATTATTATTATTTTAAATGTGTGTCTGTATGTTTACAGTAAAGCAGCAGAAAGTTGTCCTAGATTTTCAATTATATTTTATGCTGACTGATGTAGTTGCAGAATCTCTAATTCTCTCTTTAATAACTTTCCTTCATTCATTTTCTTTCCATTTTTCCTTTATTATTATTATTATTATTATTATTATGGCAGCGAGCTAGCAGAATCATTAGCATGCTGGGTAAAATGCTTAGCGGTATCTCGTCTGTCTTAACGTTCTAAGTTCAAATTCCTCCAAGGTTGACTTTGTTTTCCATCCTTTCTGGGTTGATAAAATGAGTACAGGTTGAGTGCTGGGGTTGAGGTAATCAACTTACTCCTCTCCTCAAATTGCTGGCCTTGTGCTAAAATTTGAAACCAGCAGAATCATTAGCACGCTGGACAAAATGCTTAGTGGTATTTCACCCGTCGCTATGTTCTGAGTTCAAACTCCGCTGAGGTTGGATTTACCTTTCATCCTTTCAGGGTCAATGAAACAATTACCATTGAGACATTGGATTCATTTTATGGGTGCAGGAGTGACTGTGTGATAAGAAGGTTGCTTCCCAACCACATGGTTCCAGGTTCAGTTCCACTGTGTGGCTCCTTGGGCAAACGTCTGCTACTATAGCCTTGGGCCAACCAAAGCCTTGTGAGTGGATTTGGTAGACGGAAACTGAAAGAAGCCTTTCGTGTATCTGTCTGTCTCTCTCTCTCTCTCTCTCTCTCTCTCTCTCTCTCTCTATATATATATATATATATATATATATATATATATATATATATATGTATATATGTATGTATTTGTGTGTGTTCCCCCCCATTATCACTTAATAACCGATGTTGGTGTGTTTACGTCTCTGTAACTTAGTGGTTTGGCACAAGATACTGACAAAATAAGTACTAGGCTTACAAAGACTAAGTCCTGGGGCCCATTTGTTCAACTAAAGACAGTGCTCCAGCATGGCTGCAGTCAAATGACTGAAACAAGTAAAAGAATAAAATTATTTTAAAGGCAGCAAGCTGGCAGAATCCTCAGCACACCGGGCAAAATGCTTTGTGGCATTTTCGTCCACCATTACATTCTGAGTTCATATGCCACCGAGGTCAACTTTGCTTTACATCTTTTTGGGATCAATATAATCGACTTAACCCCTTCCTTGAAATTGTAGGCCTTGTGTCAAATTTTGAGACCATTATTATTATTATTACTATTACTATTATTATTATTATTATTATTATTATTATTATTATTATTATTATTATTATTATTATTATTATTATTATTATTTGAGTTGGCAGAATCGTTAGCACGTGGGGCAAAATGCTTAGCGGTATTTCGTCTGCCGTTACATTCTGAGTTCAAATTCCGCCAAGGTCAACTTTCCCTTTCATCTTTTTGGGGTCGATTAAATAAGTACCAGTTATGCACTGGAGTCGATGTAATCGACTTAATCCCTTTGTCTGTCCTTGTTTGTCTCCTCTATGTTTATCCCCCTGTGGGCAAGAAATAAATTATTATTATTATTGAGTGAGAGAGCAGAGCATGCCCTCAAAGAGTAAAAATATACAAAGCCCAATATATCCATCATAACTATCTGTCTGATAAGCGTGCACCAGGCACATACATCACAGCCATGTGCGTTCGATATGATGACCTCAATATCAAGATAAACTGTGCATAACCTTGCACGTGGGGCCCAATTAGAATTTTCTTCCAGTCAGGTAACCCATCCTGCCCAAAAGGTCCGATAAACAAACCACTCTTGTTTCCAGTGGGGGTGGGGGATTATTCAAAACCCAAATAATCTTTCTCAACACATGACTATGACACTCCCCCACTACTTCTGCTCATGATCAGAGATGCACACATCGTCAGCCACGAAAGGACATACTCAACCGGTGGTCAAACAACTGACAAGCAAATCTGTGGTATTTAACGAAATATTTGCGTAGCCCATCTTTTACACTAAAACAACACATGTACATGATAACACTTCCAATCAGTTAAGATAAGAAACCATGAGAGCCACTGCCTGATATTACGTCAGGGCAATTATTATCATTATTTCAAATACGCTTAACAGATTAAACTATTGGAAAAGAAAAATTCCTAACATCGAGCTACAAGTAACCTTAGATACCAAGAATCCTCCTAAGTATCCTAGCTGTCCCTAATAACACTGTTTTCTGGAGCTGTACTAAACTAGGTTTTATACCTCTATCCATCTGTTCAAATTTTTGTCTTTTAGAAGTTCACTTTGCAACCTTGTGGCTTTGAGCTTAGTTCCTCTGTCATATTTGGGTAAATGTTTTCTCCAATAGCCTTCTGACAACTAGCACCTTTGTGAGGCAAATTTGCTTGATAGAAACTATAGCCCCATTGTATACATTTTGTGTGTGTGTGTGTATGCTCACATTTGTAAATAAGTACCAGACTTTAAAGCATAATTCTTGGAGTCAATAGAATTGACTAAATCCCATGAAGGTATTGCTCCAACAAGGCCATAATTCAATAATTAAAACTTGTAAAAAGAATTTTTTTTCCCAGTTGTCTACATCAGTCCCTTCAAATTATCCCTTCATATTTCTTATGCACAGGCTTGGCTGTGTGGTAAGAAGCATCCCACTTTTGGCAAGTGTCTTCTACTGACCAAAGACTTTTGAGTGAATTTGGTAGACGGAAACTTAAAGAATCCCATTGTGTGTGTGTGTGTGTTACTGTCTCCTTCCCTTGACATTATGTGATAATTATAAATGTGAATTGCATCATGCAAACTAGAGTCCTTTGTTTCCAGTCTTCTGTGAAAACTTGTCTGGTCATGGGGAAATAATTCCAATAAATTCATTCACGCCAAATCTTTCTTTCGCCTAAAACTGGAAGTTCTAGAACTTTCTGGAAATTTACTCAGAAATGTTCCAGTTAACGCTTTACGTGGGCAGAGCTTTCTTCGGAATTTGGAAATAGGCGAGTGTTGGCAACAGGAAGGACATCCGGCCATAGAAAATTCACCCCAACAAATTCTATCCAACCCCAGCAAACATGGAAAAGGGACATTAAAACAATGATGAGGATTTCTTCTTTCTGTCCTACATCACTCCCCCACCCCTCTCTCTCTCTCTGAACTTTCTTCTTCATCTCCAATCTTACTTAATCCATTCACATTGCATTTCCCCACCTTTCTGCCAGTTTGCTACCTTAACCCATTACCTCCCATAATTCTATTAACTGGAATTTTTTTTATGAAACTTTGATTTCTAGCATAAAACAGCCTTAGAAACACGCTGGAATTATCAAAATAACATTTCAAAATAACATTTTAAATAGAAATAAGCGAGATATTGGGTGAAAAATTAGCAAACCTCATTTGAATATCAGAGAAATATACCTAGTAGATATAGCAAAAAGGTTAGATACGTGTAAATATTGACAGATAATTACGAAATTTGTAATTTTAAGTGATCTCATATGAGATCACTGGTAGGTAATGGGTTAATATTAATGCTTTCAAATTGCAAAACAAGGCCAACAGTTTTTAGGGAAGACGTGAAGTCAATTACATCAACTCCAGTGCTCAACCAACACTCATTTTATCGACCCCAAAAGGATGAAAGCCAAAGTCAACCACAGTGAAATTTGAACTCAGAACCTAAAACCAGAAGAAATATCACTGACCATTTTATCCAGAGTACTAACAATTCTACCAGCCATGACTAAGCCTTCATTCAACCTACATTTCTTCCTCAGAATAAATAATTCTGTTGTATATAATCACACAAGTTGCTTAAATTTCCTCAACCCCCTCCTGCTACTGCTTTATACAATTCAATTATTTCCATACGTTTATTGGAATGTATGTTTTCACAGCTGTATGGAAGGAGTGGTGGGCCTCACAGTTCTCCACGTGTTTCAATTATGCATCGTTTCGTCTGAGAGGCCAAACTAACTAATAATATGGTATGATATAGTAAACATGATGTTTCTGCTGTCTAAAATAATGTGTGTGTGTGTGTGTGTGCATGCATGTGTGCATACATATATATGTGTATACATATACATGTGTGTGTGCTTGTATGTATGTGTGCATGTGTGTGTGTATGAATATGTGTGTGTGTGTGTGTGTAAAATATATATATATATATATATATATATATATATATATATATGTGTGTGTGTGTGTGTGTGTAAAATATATAGATATAGATATATATATTTTATATTTTATATATATATATGTAAAATAATACACACATACATTTATGTATATTATAATGCCTGCCCTGTCTATCCTAAATTTACATTGTGGCCTACTTCCCTATATCCATGTTCCCTTCGTGGTTGCAGTGATCGTTTCAGTTTTTGTCTTCCAGCATTAAAATAGTTTGCACTAGATTTAAGTTGATGACAACACCAACACATATCTGCATCAGTTTAAAATATAAAGCTCAGTAAATAGAAATTTGATTTTTTGACCACTTAGTTCCCCCTGTTTTGTTTCATGGCTCAGTGCCTTGGACACATATTCAACATAGTTACCTTAATTGATGGATATTTGTCCTCATCTTGTTTGTTGTTAACACAACGTTTCGGCTGATATACCCTCCAGTCTTCATCTGGTGTCTTCATCAGTTACCTCAAGTTGACCTCTGCCTTGTCAGTGGAATCTGTGGGAAAGCCTGTCTTCTGTGTGTGTGTGTTTACTACAGAAAACTAGCATCACTCCTTTAACTCTAGTATTTTAACTGACCATATCCAGCCCAAATATTCTACCTGTTTTATATTCATCTCCGGGATCAGTGAACCAGCGTTCGTTACTCCAAATGGGGTAAAAATGAAATTCTTGTGGGTAACAAGAACTTATTAGACATAACTCTTTTTTACTCTTTTACTTGTTTCAGTCATTTGACTGTGGCCATGCTGGAGTACCACCTTTAGTCGAGCAAATCGACCCCAGGACTTATTCTTTGGATGCCTAGTACTTATTCTATCGGTCTCTTTTGCCGAACTGCTAAGTTATGGGGACGTAAACACACCAGCTTCGGTTGTCAAGAGATGTTGGGGGAACAAACACAGACACACAAACATATACACACACATACATACATATATATATATATATATATATATATATATATATATACACCGGAGTAAGCATTTGAGTATATATATATATATATATATATATATATATATATATATATATACGATGGGCTTATTTCAGTTTCCATCTACTAAATCCACTCACAAGGCTTTGGTCAGCCTGAGGCTATAGTAGAAGACACTTGCTCAAGGTGCCACGCAGTGGGACTGAACACGGAACCATGTGGTTGGTAAGCAAGCTACTTACCACACAGCCACTCCTGCGCCCAAAATTGGTAACTTAGCCTTTCGATAAATTTAAATCAATGTATAAGTAAAATTATATTAAAAAAAAAACATTATACAAAAAAAAAGTGTTCCTGTTATCTATGATTTTCGTCCATTTGAATCAAGGGGGTCACGTTAGCGTAAATAAATATATTTTAGGGTAATTGATTGAAAAATATTCCCTGACCCCTGATCTAACCCCAGTAGTTTTCCTGTTTTATACTCAAAATGACTGGATCTAGCCCCTCGCACCTACCCTACAATGTCATTCTAAAACTAACCAATCACATCATCGAAATATCAAAAGCTACGAGATAAGCCATGATTAATTCAAAACAAGGTGGATAAATAAGCATTAGATTTGACAGAATAATTTGAATACTAAAGGGTTAAGTTTTCAAAATTGGTAACTTAGCCTTTCGATAAATTTAAATCAATGCAAGATATTGATACAAGTAGAAGCTTCAATATGGTTGATTAATTCTATTGGGCCTGATGCTACAGTTCAATAACTGGAACTAGTGAAATGTAACAATAAACTTTAACCCTTTAGCATTCAGATTAGTTTGTCAAATTCACATTGTTTTGAATTTATCTTGCATTATATTGTAGCTGCAAGATTTTTACAACATGATTTTTTTGTTGTTGTTTCAGTCATTTGATTGCAGCCATGCTGGAGCACCGCCTTTAGTTAAACAAATCAAACTCAGGACTTATTGTTTGTAATACAGTTCTATATTTAAGAGAAGAGGAATTATGTACATTATTTACTAACCCCAAAATTCCAAGTTCGATTTCAGGCAGTGACCTGAATAATAATAATAATAATAATAATAATATTAATAACATCGAAAAATAGGAATGAGAACCCAGGTTTGAAATTTCCCCAAGGCACCTGATGAAGGCTGGAAGGTATATCAGCCGAAATGTAGTGTTAACAACAAACAAGATGAGGACAAATATCCATCAAATGTAAATAATGTAATTCTTTGTAAGCCTAGTACTTATTCTGTCAGTTTCTTTTGCCAAGCCACTAAGTTGCAGGGACATAAACACACCAACATTGGTCGTCAAGCAATGGTGGGGGAGACAAACACAGACACATAAACATATACCCCCCCCCACACACACACACACACATATATGATGGGCTTCTTTCAGTTTCAATCTACCAAATCTACTCACAAGGTTTTGGTCAGCCCAAGGCTATAGTAGAAGACACTTGCCCAAGTCAGGTATTTATTGTGTCATTCTCTTTTGCCAAACTGCCAAGTAGCAGGGACATAAACAAACCAACATCAGTTGTCAAGCAGTAATGGGGAATGAATATGTACACACACACACACACACACACATATTCACAACAGGCTTTCACATAGTTTCCATCTACCAAATTCATTTACAAGGCACTGGTTAGCTTGGGGCTATAGTAGAAGATGCTTGCCCAAGATGCCATGTAGTGGGACTGAACCTGAAACCATGTGGTTGCAAAGTGAACTTCTTAATCACACAGCCATTCCTATATCCACACAACTACACCTATATAAAATGTTTATATTTAAAAAAAAAAGATTTTTTTTGTGTTTCTAACTCTTTTCCTTTTTTTATTTATTTCAGTCTGAAAAATGGAAACGGTAACCATGCCACCACCCAGTCGTCAGAGAGCTAGGGCTGTTGCTTGAACATCAGTGACCCTGGTGTCATGGATACGCTGTTTTTATGTCCATTATCAAGTACTAGTCCAGAATATTCCAAAGATGTCTTGTCAGAAGCTTCAAAGATCACCTGAAGAATGTGTTCCTTGGTTGTTAACGACTCGAAGTATGTTGATACTACTTACAGGCATAATGCTGTTAAATACGCTTGGGTTGAGTCTGGAGAATTCTTGTCAAGTTCTTGGCAAGGAGAACCAGTATCAGGCCAACTGTTGCAAATTAAATTTCACTCATGTTCCCTATAATTTGTTAAAAAGCATACGTAGTCTATATTTGGATCACAATCGTATCGCTCTCACCGAAGAAAGCTACTATTTCACTGTCTATGAAGACCTGAAAGTCCTCTCACTTGTAAATAATTCCATTAAATTCATTCACGCCAAATCTTTCTTTCGCCTAAAACTGGAAGTTCTAGAACTTTCTGGAAATTTACTCAGAAATGTTCCAGTTAACGCTTTACGTGGGCAAAGCTTTCTTCGGAATTTGTCTCTAGAAAACAACCGAATCGATTACATAACAGAGACGGATTTTCAGACTCTTGAAAGCCTAATTGAGCTGAAACTGTCAGGAAATTACATCAAATCCATAGATGGAACGTCTTTCACAGATTTAAAGAATTTGTACAATTTAGAACTTCATCAGAATTCCCTACAAACTTTACCCTATAACTTATTTCAGAGCTGTAATGAAAGTTTACAAATAATTACCTTGTCCCAAAACTCCTGGTACTGTGACTGTCATCTCCGATGGTTATCAGAATATTTCCTAATTAAAAATTGGACTTCAGCATCAACTGGAATGCACTGTAAAATACCACTGTCCCTCCAAAGTAAGAAGTTCCTGTCTATTCCTTGGGAATTGTTTGCTTGTCCTCTTGTGATGGATTCCAGTAGTACCAAAATGTTTATAAAAAATAACGACAACATTTCACTGATCTGCAGAGTACAATCAAATCCACCCGCCAGAATATCATGGTGGTTTAACAACAAACTAATCGATGATTTTGAATATTATACCATAACCCACTCTGTTGGTATCAATGGCATGAGTGTTCTTCAAGTCAATAACTTTGATTTTGGTGATATGGGTTCCTATAAATGTACCGCCCAAAACTCTGTCTCCAATAGTTCGGTTACTTACACACTGGTCATTGAAGGTTTCAGTCTGTACAAAGAGAAAGCATTGAAGTCTTCTGAAACTGTCGAACAACCCAGTTCGGTACATTCGGCCGTTATTAGTGTGTGTGTCGTAGGTGGTTTGATATCGCTGTGTATTATAACAGTTCTAGTGTTCTACTACTGGAAGCGCTTCACCAGACTCCAAGAACAGAAGCAGGAAGAAATAAAATTAAAGATCAAAAACCATTTTGAATCTAGTAGAAACTACAAGCCTGATTCTGAGAATAACAAGAGCCCCATGAGTGAACAAGGGAAAAACGAAGAAACTGAACCCTTGTATGATGCAGTGAAACCTGTCCTGCAACCTCAACAAGAAACACAACTTTCTGATATTATTGCAAATAATAAACAAGTCTACACTGACTTGCAGGAGGTTGAGGCCTATTCTCCGAGCACGCTCATGACAACATTAGATTCCGATAACACTGGAGTATTTTGGACAGGTTCATCTCGGAATGACTGTTCTTCCAACCCATCAGACCTAGCTTGTCCCCTTCTGGAAACTTCAGGTTATATTTCTTATCCAAATGAATGGGAAATTAATGGCGAGGTGTTTCTCACCCCATACCCTTCTCCGCATCCGAGATATGTGGAAAACTATCCTCGTTCTGTTCCTTCTTTGCCTCCTTACTATACACATTCATTCCATAACCATCATCCTCCATATCACAGCAACACTTCCTCAATGCCAATGGGATCTTGTGACTGGCCATTTTCCACAATGCCTTACCCAGGAAAATACGAAGACTACAACAGAAGCGCATCGGTTGGCAGCGTAGGCTCTGAGCCAATCCCTCCCAAGAAACCGCCACGATTGCACAGCTATTCTAGCACTACGAGTGACAGAAGAAAGTTTTCTCTGCCAAAACCTGGCTCTGTTGATGAGTTTGGGACAGCAGTCTGAGACCTTGTAATGGATATATTTCTCGTGTTATAATTTCTACTAATTGGAGCATTTAACAGAAGAGACAAGTGGATTCTGTCATTTCCCCCCCCCCTCTTCTTGGTCAAACTTGATCAACAGTTATGGGTCACTTTAAGGTGATTTGCGTTCCAGGAGTTATGTTAATTTGTTGAAAATTTTGTCAATGGATTCTGACCTAAATTTTCAGTCCAGTCTGATAATAAGACATGACATGTGCCTTCTTCTTCTTATTATTATTATTTTTCTTCCTCCTAATTTCTTTTCCACATTCTTGACTGTTTTTTTTTTGTCTTCAGAAATGAACAGTTTAGCAATGGAACGTTCCAGTTTTTGAAAGATTTATATTGTGCTTTCCATGCTGTATACACAGACATGTATATAAAACATACACACATATACACATATATGTATAAAACATATGGTTATACACATATATCTTAAACATTCAGACAAACATACATGTAAACACGTAAAACATGTATATACATTCACATACATTTCCATATATATATATATAAACACACAGATACATATACACCCCACCTCACATATATATGTGTGTATTTACATACACAGATGCCAATACACTAACATGTGTACACACACACACACACACACACACACACACATGCATATTCACATAAACACATTACTGCATCAACATAAACACTCTTGCATACACACATACACATTAAGGAACAAAATAAATCTACGCTACTTATTTATCATGATAATGAGGATGAGTGGATGTCAGTGTCGCTTAACAATGTTACCTGAACAGGTGAAGTGACTGGCAGACAGACATTTATATCTTAACAAGTTTATCTGGGCATGTGCTCTCTTCATGCCCTGCATATTTTGGCTGCTATTCAAGAGATGAAAGGTTTAATTCTCAACCAAACTTGGCTTTACACTTCTGTGCGTATGTGTATATTTGATTGGTAAGGTGAGTGTGTTTGTGTGGTGTGTCTGATATCTAGTATGGTTGTGTGTGTGTGTGTGTGTGTGTTTGCATGTGTGTGTATGTATGTGTTTGCATGGCTTTGTGTGTGTGTGTGTGTGTGTGTGTGTGTGTGTGTGTGTGTGTGTGTGTGTGTGTGTGTGTGTTAATGCACTTCAATGTAAACATGTTTGTATTACGTGTTCACGCAATCACACACATACACACTCTTAGTCTAACCTATCTAACCTCATCTCCCCTCTCCCAACATGTCCCCTGTACAATAGTCCTCCAGTATGTCTGTGCAGCCCAAGGAATCCCTACCCCTCCCTAATTCCCCTCTGTCTCCCTACCTCTTATGCTGGCTCCCCTACACCTCCCTCCCTCCCTCCCTCCCTCTAACTGATCCTCCTACACATCATGATCCCAGTCTTACCAACATGTTCATGCATCTCACCCATCCTACATGTTCCTATTGTGATTCTTCCTACATGTCCCCTATACCCTAACATGACTGCTCCACTCCACTCCCATGTCCCTTCCACTGACTGATTCTCCCCCACCACCACAACCCCACCCACACCCATAACAAGCAGACAGTTACAATTATTTTATCAATGTTTCATTTGATTTGTCATTGCAGTAAACAAATACATGTATTTCTTGTCAATAATAATAATAATAAATAAATTAATTAAATGATAATTGTTCAGTTTTAGTGTCCGTTTGTTTCCATCATTACTCTTTACTCTTTTACTTGTTTCAGTCATTTGACTGCGGCCATGCTGGAGCACCGCCTTTTAGTCGAGCAAATCGACCCCAGGACTTATTCTTTGGAAGCCTAGTACTTATTCTATCTGTCTCTTTTGCCGAACTGCTAAATTACGGGGACATAAACACACCAGCATCGGTTGTCAAGCGATGTTGGGGGACAAACATATGCACAAACATACATACATATATACGATGAGCTCTTTAAGTTTCCGTATACCAAATCCACTCACAAGGCTTTGGTCGGCCCGAGGCTATAGTAGAAGACACTTGCCCAAGGTGCCACGCAGTGGGAATGAACCCGGAACCTTGTGGTTGGTAAGCAAGCTACTTACCACATAGCCACTCCTGCGCCTATATTGATGAATCTTGGAAAAAATATTGACATGTTTTCCTATTTTCAACCAATGCTGTTTGAGATATCAAATATTGTGGAAATTCTCTTAGCTACAAGCTAGTGTGAATAAGAGTTACTTGTCTTTAGGTGAATCAGTTACAGTTGTTTCAATAATAAAGAGTATTTTGGTAGCCAAAGTGATAGAGATCTTCAGAACACCATTGAAAATATTACAACAATGTGGTGAAACATTACAATATCAATGCAGTGTCCCTGATTTTACTGGAAATACATAATTGTGATTCATTGGTATTTATACATCTGCTGACAAAATTCAAGTGTGCAGGTAAAAAGTTAAAGTTACAAACAAATATTGTTGATAATCCATTTGAGCATGATTAATTGGAAACAACAACATAAATAAAAATTACATTTGACAGTAATCTGAATGCTAAAGGGTTAAGCATTCTATTAGTGGAAACATTCTTTCAATGCTTTAGATTGAAAGCATTCTATCAATGACCATCTCTTTACTGTAGTCTTAGACACCATTCTTAAGACTGTAGGTTGAGTTTTAGGTGCTGTTTCTAGCAGGTCAGACAACCACTTTGTGGCTCTTTCCTTAGCTTGGGTTTTGTTGATGTGTATTGGTGTTGTTGAAAGGAAGTAGATATACTTGCTGAAGGATATTTTCATTGAATTTGAGTAGGTGAAGTGTGAGGTTTTTAAATTGTGTGTGTGTGTGTGCGTGTGTGTGTTGGGCGGGGATATATATATATATATATAGAATATTAAAGAAGAGGAAAGGATGATATCATCTACATAGGAGAGTTTAATTAGGAAGTAATAAGAAGGTTGTTAATATGTTAGGAAGAAAGTTGAAGACCTAACTGAACTCTGAATGTGGGTCAGAGAGAGATAACCCTGTAAACACACACACACACACACACACACACACAGCAATAAATATTGTGTGTGACAGGAAACTTCTAGCTCAAGAGATGAGAGATAGATGGCGCCAGTAGTTTGATAACTAATTTTTGGTGGTCCTCTTACAAGACGTTGAAATGCTCTTCTGATGTTAAGGCTTCTCATGGGGTTTTATTGCTTTTAATGTCCCCTTTATTCAGGCTTGCATGGGTTAGATGACATCTAATGAAGCAGATTTTCTACAGCTGGATGCCTGTCTTGTTGCCAACTTTTACCTGTTTCCAAGCAAGCTAATATTTCCCTGTGACCAGACATGTTTTCACAGAAGATTGGAAACAGTGGACACCACCTGCATAACAGTGACATCTGCTTACAACTATCATGTGATATCAAGGTAAAGAGTCAGTAACAAACACACCTACATACATCCAGGACTCTCGTGTCCACAATTTCTAACTGAGCAATCTGCTCAAATGATTTGTTTATAGTACTTAAAGGCTTGTACTGCAGATTAGCTCACGCCCTCCAACAAACCATCATTGCCTGGATAGGTGCATGGTGTGTCACACATTAGATGTGTTTTGCTCAAGAGCACAGTATACTCCATGATCCAGGAATCAAAACTATGATCTTGTGATTGAAGGTGCATTAGTTCATGCACCTTCAGTACACACACACACACACATGTGTGTATATAATATATAAAGACCTGTTGAGGCAAGTGAAATCGAACCAAATTCGACGACTTGCACCCATGCCAACCTTCCGTCATTTGACACTAAACTCTGCTTGTGAAGACCTGTTGGGGCAAGTGAAATTGAAATTGAACCAAATTCAATGACTGGCACCTGTACCAGTGGAGCGCTAACAGCACCATCCTAGTGAGATCACTGCCAGAGCAGGTGTCTGGCTTCCATGCTGGTGGCACATAAAAAGAACCATTTGAGTGTGATCGTTACCAGCGTTGCCTTACTGGCACTTGTGCTGGTGGCACGTGAACAAAACATTTAAGCGAGGTCGTTGCAAGTACCGCTGGACTGACTCCTGTGCAGGTGGCACATAAAAAACAACATTTGAGCGTAGCCGTTGCCAGTACCGCCAGACTGGCCCTCATGCCGGTGGCACGTAAAAGCACCCACTACACTCTCAGAGTGGTTGGCTTTAGGAAGGGCATCCAGCTGTAGTAACTCTGCCAGATCAGATGGGAGCTTGGTGCAGCCTTTTGGCTTGCCAGTCCTCGGTCAAATCGTCCAACCCATGCCAGCATGGAAAGCGGACGTTAAACGATGATGATGATGATGATGATGATGATGTGGCAAGCTGGCAGAATGGTTAGCGTGTCAGGCAAAATGCTTAGTTGGCATTTCATCCATCTTTACATTCTGAGTTCAAATTCCACTGAGGTTGACTTTACCTTTCATCATTCCAGGGTCAATAAAATAAGTACCAGTTGAATATTGGGGTCGATGTAATCAACTTAGCCCCTCCACTAAACTTGCTGGCCTTGTGCCAAAATTTGAAATCAGTATATTAATAAATCATATATATATATATATATATATATATATATATATATATATATATATATATACAAACACACACACATGATGGGTTCTTTCAGGAGTGAGGGGCACAAATGGAAATATCTAAGATCCAGAGTTCTAGTAAGTTGGTAAAGATCTTCATCAACAACAATAAACCTGATGTTTTTTTTTTTTTATTTAATTACTGTAAGGAAGAATGGAATGGTAACTGAAATCTCAACTAGTGTCTTAGCTGTTGGTGCTGAAAAACGACCATTTAAGCAGAACATTGACAACTATGAGTCTCACCAGTCTTAGACTGCAAAGATCTTGGGCACTGCCCCTTCCTCCAGACACAGCAAGAAAAAATAATGAGTGTGTGGCCAAAAAGCTTCTCTAGGGTACAGACAAAGGAAAAGGTTAAAATAGGTATGAGCAACATTTTTCGAGAAGTGGGTCACGTAAGATATAGCTTGGCCACACTACTAAAAAAAAACTTCAAGATAATTTTCGTTAGGTGTAACATTCAGGAAGTCCAAACAGGCTGCAGTTTGCTCATGGCTAGATTTGTTAATGTAAAAATATACAGATTTATTGCCAAGAATATTGAGCCATGTCCTAGAATTGTCTAACATTAGAGCTATGATTGCATGGTTTCTAGAAAGAGATAGCTATTTTGGTGAGAGAGAAAATTTCCATGTTCATAATAGGCAACTCTTTTTAACCCAATGTCGAGCAGCAACAAAGAATCCTATATTCTCAGGAACCTCTGGCCCTATGAGTGGTGCCCATCTCAATTTTTGGCAGTGTTTTTGGTGAGAACTAGTAGAATTTTCTGTTGATTGTGCTATTTCAGCTGAAATGCTATTGGCTAACTATTAGATAAAGATCACCTGATGTATCAATGTTGCTGTTCATTATTGAGCTGAGGCAGTTTCAAATCTAAGTCTCACTACAAAGCAGACAATATGTTGTGAAAGAGATCATAGATGTTCGAAAAAGACAAGAAAACAGATGAGGGCAGAAGTGGGAAGATGAGGAAGAAGGATTGTTGGAATAGAGAAGTGGGTGTGAGGAGACAAAGGAGAGGTCATCTTTATGTTTCTGCTCAGAGAAAGCACTAACAACCATGACCCCCACAGGCCTTTCAGAACTGGAGAAAGGGATATCCTTGAGGTCCAGTTTCATTGAATATTTCTATGTGTGCGTAAAATTAATGTTTGTCAAACCGAACTGAATTGTTCATGAAAACATGATTTTATTTATCTTTATGCTTGTTAACAATTTTGTGTGTGTGTAATATCACCTTATTTGGAAACTGGTGAAGGTTGGTGACTGGAAGGGCATCTAGCTGCCGCAAAATCTGCCTCAGTAAACTGTTCAACTCGTGCAGGTATGGAAACGTGGGCGTTAAAACGATGATGATGATATACATGTTTGTTTTAT
>NC_142950.1:12080529-12120529 GCF_046866305.1 Octopus bimaculoides
TACACTCCAAAGTCAGTCATTATGGTGGTTTACTGTCTGTTCAATGTCAAATTTCTTTTCATCAGTGAACACCAGGTTGGGCAGCATGCCTTCAACAATCTGATGCAGGATAAGACGACTTCTCTCCAGTCTCATGACCTTATAAACTTGTGTGAGCTCATGATCGCAGATCATCTTGTAGCAGAGAGTCCTGAGATCATCCTTCAACACTTGATACATCAATGTTCAGCTTATTTTGGCTGTGGCAGCCAGTTTTCTGATGGAACAACGAGGGTTTTGCCGTATCTTTTCTTTAGTGCTTTTGAGAAGCTGAGAGCAATCTGTGGTGGAACCAGCTTCTTGGGATTTCTTGACAATTTCCCACAGTCATCCAGTTAATTTTAAGCTCTTTTGCTTTAGCTGTATTACTTTTGCCTCCTTTGTGAAGTGTCATGGCTATATTTCAGTCTATAGCCATTTTCTAATTTATAAATCTGAATTTCTTTAGTCTGAAACAAAAAGACACACTAAGCTTTTATAATGATGTATAATTTTCATATCTTATCACATTTATTGATAGTTATTAAAGCCTGAAACTTTGGTTGCCTTAATTTCAGGATACTCTGCATATATATATATATATATATATATATATATTCTTTTATTCTTTTATTTGTTTCAGTCATTTGACTGTGGCCATGCTGTAACACTGCCTTTAGTTGAACAAATCGTCCCTAGGACTTATTCTTTGTAAGCCTAGTATTTATTCTATCAGTCTCTTTTGCTGAACCACTAAGTTACTGGGACATAAACACACCAGCATCAGTTGCCAAGCACATACACACAAACATACACACACACATACGATGGGCTTCTTTCAGTTTCCATCTACCAAATCCACTCACAACACTTAGGTCGGCCCGAGGCTATAGTGGAAGACATTTGCCCAAGGTGCCATGTGCAGTGGGACTGAACCCAGAACCATGTGGTTGGTAAGCAAGCAACTTACCACACAGCCACTCCTGCGCCTATGTATATGTTTGAATGATAGATGTGAGTTGCTACGGCTATTGTTAATATGGCTGTCTTCCAAATTATTTATTTGAACATTTTCTCCCATTAGTTGTTTAGTATACTGTTCATTATCTTCTTCCACTTATATATCTACTTGTGTATTTCTTTTTTTTTTTTTGTTATTGTTTTTTTAGTCCTTGTAGTTCTTTTTGTCGTGTGGCATAATGATGTGTGCTAGACACTTTGAATGTGAAAATGTAATGTATGTAAAGGAAATCTTAAGAGTTTGTAAAACAAGCCTCTTGTTCTCAGTTGTTTGCATGTAGATATTCAAGGCAGACAGTTATAATTCTGCTTATACGTATTCTAAATGAAATTTCATTCATGCTAAGTAAAGCATGTTTCTATACTCTTTACTCTTTTACTTGTTTCAGTCATTTGATTGCAGCCGTGCTGGAGCACCGCCTTTAGTCGAGCAAATCGACCCCAGGACTTATTCTTTGTAAGCCCAGTACTTATTCTATCGGTCTCTTTTGCTGAACCGCTAGATTACGAGGGCATAAACACACCAGCATCAGTTGTCAAGCGATGATGGGGGGACAAACACAGACACACAAACACACATACATATATATACATATGATGGGCTTCTTTCAGTTTCCATCTACCAAATCCACTCACAAGGCTTTGGTCGGCCCGAGGCTATAGTAGAAGACACTTGCCCAAGGTGCCATGGCAGTGGGACTGAACCCGGAACCATGTGGTTGGTAAGCAAGCTACTTACGACACAGCCACTCCTACGCCTATATGTAAATCAAATGATAATATTGCCTTCAAATTGTGGCAGAAGGTCAGAGGGGAGAGGGTAAGTCAATGACATCAACCCTAGTGTTCAAATGGTACTTATTTTTATCGACCCCATGAGGATGAAAGGCAAAGTAGACGTCAGTGGAATTTGAACTCAAAACATGAAGAACATGAAGATATATGATATGCTGCTAAGCATTTTGCCCGGCATGCTAATGATTCCGCCAGCTTACCACCTTATGTCAAGTGATAATATTGGTTTCAAATTTTGGCACAAAGCCAGCAATTTCAGAGGAGGGGCTAAGTTGAATACATTGACCCCAGTTCTCAACTGGTACTTCTTTTATCGACCCTAGAAGGATGAAAGGTAAAGTCGATGTCGGCAAAATTTGAACATGAAAAAAGATGAAACACCACTAAGCATTTTGCTTGGCATACTAACGATCTTGACAGTTCACTGCCTTGCATCAAAGCATAATATTCGTTAGCACATCAGGCAAAATGCTTAGTGGCATTTTGTCTGCCTTTACATTCTGAGTTCAAATTCCACTGAGGCCAATTTTACCTTTCATCCTTTGAGGGTTGGTTAAATAAGTACCGTTTGCCCACTTTCTTGCAATTGCTGGCCTTGTGCCAAAATGTGAAATCAATAGCAAGGCCTGAAATTTTGGGAGTGGGGACTAGTCAATTACATTGACCCCAGTGTTTCACTGGTACTTAATTTATTGACCCCAAAATGAATACGGGTATAGTCGACCTCGGTGGAATTTGAACTCTGAATGTAAAGACAGGTGAAATGCTTAGCAGCATTTCGTACGTCTTTATGAGCTCACGATTCTGCCAGCTCAATGTCTTGAAAAAAAAATTCTTTAATAATAATAATAATAATAATAATAATAATAATAATAATAATAATACAGATACCAGGAAACCCCAAAATGGCTGAAGTTCAAAAGATAATGCTCATGGGAACTGCCCATATCCTACGTAAAATACTGTCTATGTGATTTCAAATTTTAAAACAAACACATAATTTTCTTATGGCTTCTTAAATATTCTCTAGAACAATACTATGTACAAATCCAAATATATGGCACCCTAGGCATAACACCTACATGAACTTCTAACTTGTTGTCTCTTGAGGTCTCTGGGTGAGACTTGGATCCAACTTGTACAAATGCAAAACAAAAGTCAAACATGAAATAATAATAATAATAATAATAGTAACATAACAATTAACAACGCAACTTCCTTATTAACGATGAAAGTGATGTGAAATAAAACCTAAATAAATGTTATTTGTTGACCCTGAATCAACAGAAGTATAATGGAAGATGTCACCATTTCTTATCTTTCCTTGGTGTCCTTCATATTTTTAACTGGATGATTGAATGTAATATTAGAAAAATTGAACGATTTCTAGCAAAATTATTGACCTGCCTTGGATCATTATTATTTCTATTTTTTCCTCCTCGGGCGCAAAAGTTTGATCGAATCGTTTGTGACCGTTCTTCCAACTCTTTACAGTCTAAGCACAAATCCAGACGAGCTCAACTGTGTCTTTTTGTGAATATATATACAGAGTCCACCAAAAAAAATGTATACACACTTCAGAAAAGGAAAAATCTGTATGAATATTTTAATTCAGTGTCACGGCAAATAAAACCTGGTTTTCTCCTTTTGCGCGGTTGGAATTGAACAATGGGAGACAACTCTTCTTTGCATCCTAAAACTTTTTTCGTTTCTCCAGAATTGTATACTTAACTTCAGCATTACGCTGGTAGTATATACCGTAAATCCTCGAGTATAGTCCGCCCTTGAGTATAATACGCAGGAGATTTTTAGGGGATTGTACCTATGAAAAATCTAAACCTTGTGTATAATACGCACCCCTTCTCTAACTTGAGTCAAGGAGGTCTATATAACGTCCTTGGTTTGTAAACATATATACGGTAACATCCTTTATTATTATTGTATATATAACATAATGCAAATGTGTAGCTTTCTTGTGCATAATAATAACGTCAGTGAAAAATAAATATTAAGTAAATTGCCTTTACATATTTATCACTTAGAAAATATTTTTCATTTTTAACCTCGTATATAGTACGCACTAGAAATTTTGACCTTTAAATTTTTGGAAAAAAGTGCGGATTATACTCGAGGATTTACAGTATATATATATATATATATATATATATATATATATATATATATATATATATAATTATGTGTTTCCGACAGACATGTCTGAAGAGTTGTCAACGTGTGTTCACGAGCTTGACGCTTTCAGTGTACCGAGCCTGTTCCCGTCACCCGTGGGGACATCGCCATTGGATACGAAGGAGAGGTAGAAGTGGAAAGCATCATGCAGGATCCAGACAAGCCATTCGCGTGGTTGAGACAGCCGGTCTTGAACCATAGAGCTACCTAAACCAAGCTCTTTTAAGGATTGCTTTGACGCCAGCCCGAATAACGGAACCACAGCTCCATCAGCCTACTGTTTCGAGGTTCTTGACAGGCCTTCATATATATACATGCATAAAAATAAAAATACCCTGTTGTTGATGTTGAAATTCCAATGAAGGAGACTTGGATCTGGGTTGGAAACCGGTTCTTCCTCTATTGGCAGGAAATCTTAGAATAAACTGAATAACGACATACACACATACGCACATACGTACATACATACGTACATACATACATACATACAAACAAACAAATGCAGTGCTAAAAAGTGAAGTGAGCAACATTGTACGAGTAGGCAGTGAGCTCCTCAAGAAGCACTCTCTTCCTGACGATCTTCTATACAGTCCCAAAACAGCTGGGCTCTCTTACCTTAGAGAAGACCTGGAAGGAAAGCACTCAGCATACAGAAAAAAATAAAACTATGCATGGGTATGTTGCCCAGAAGCTTGAAGAAGACAGTAGAATTGACACAAAGCATAGCTGCTCTTGGACACAAGACCACTACATCACATCACACTTTGAAGACTATGCGCTTGCAGTCAAGGAATCGATTGCCACAAAGAAACAGTGATGCTCTTGTAATCCCAAGGTGCAACCGCATGTGTAGGCTATGTCATGTTTCTGTGGAAGACATCATGCATGTGATTAGCAGCTGTCCTAAAATGTCACAGCACTACCTCCTTATGCAACATAATGCTGTTGCTAAAACAATTTACAATGCTGTCTGCTAAAAAGACTGCCCTGAAATAAACTTAGAAAATCCCTCTGTTATGGAATACATTCATAAACACCAACTCAAGGAATGATGGTGGAATATTCCCATCAAAACTTCTGTCAAATGTAAACATAATAGGTCAGATAGTATTGTTTGGGACAGAGGAGCAAAGGTATGTACCATCATAGAGGTCAGCTGCCCTGCAGATATAAATGTCTCTGAAAATCAAAGGAAAGGAGGATATCTATGGAGAACTGCTTCGAAACTTCCAGCTTCTATATCCAGACTATGAATTCATATTCATACCAATAAAAATTGGAGCACTAAGTTTTGTCAGTAAATGCTTAAAGGAGAATCTGGATAAACTGGGATTTTCAGAAAGAGAAATCAACAATTAGAACTAGTCACAACATCCTCACGAAGTATAGAAATGGAGTTCGGACAAGATAAATGCTCATACGTGATAGTCAACCGAGGAAAGACTGCCGACCAGGCAGCGAAAATTTTTTTTTTCTTTCACACGGAGTTCCGGACCCCAGTTACAAACTCATTTGCATACAACCAATAAGAGCTCAACTAACAAACTAATGTATGGGCGCATAACAAGTGATGGGCGATAAGATAAGGTCACTTGGGTAAGGAATGACCATGCTTCTTTTCCCTTTATCTCTTTTAATAGTGCTTGTTGTTCTTATTAGAGCTGAACGGCACCTTTCCTTTCACACTTTTCAAACAATACTTCAATGGTCTGCCAGCACCAATGCTGTTTCTGTCACCAGCAACAACCTTTATTAACTTGACAACACGATCAAGGTGAGCTCTGATTGGATGTATGCAAATGAGTTCATTACTGGGCTCCAGAACTCTCGTGGGAAAAAATTTTGCGACCAGGCAGAGAACATGTATATCAGTGGCTTACCTATCTCCCCTATCTCTAATGATGAAAGCTACAAGTACCTCGGAATCAATGTGAACCTTGTATGCGTTGGTGCTGAGACTAAAGCCAGAATAACAAAAGAGTATTTCTGTAGACTCCGGAAAATATGGAGTTCAGCGCTGTCAGCATTTAACGAGATCTTATCTCACAACGCTTTTGCAGTACCAGTGCTAGTGCCAACATTTTGGATATTGGACTGGATACTCGATGAGATACGCAGCCTGGACATCAAAACCAGAAAGGTACTGACCACCACTAGCAACTTACACATTAACAGTGACACCAATAGGATTTATATGAGACGGAGTGATGACGGTGGAGTCATAAGGTCGGTCCAAACAGCCTTTGAATGTCGTATTGTATCACTCAGACAACACCTGCTGAACAGTAAAGAAAGAAAGGAGTACACTCCATGCATACTCAAAAGTGGGAGCATCAACATCTTCAGAGTTGGAGAACTACTATGCAAGTACTCTGAGAATACGGTTGTCCCATGCGGCCCAAAGGAAAGCTGGACTGGCTTACTTAAACAAAAGCTTGGAAGAGAAGCAGGCATCATACCAACAAAAAGCAATGCATGAGTATATATCTCGTAAGCTAGGGAGCAACATCAGCATTGATACGAAGAATAGCCTTTCTTGGACCTGTGATAAATGCATTAAACAAAAGCTTGGAAGAGAAGCAGGCATCATACCAACAAAAAGCAATGCATGAGTATATATCTCGTAAGCTAGGGAGCAACATCAGCATTGATACGAAGAATAGCCTTTCCTGGACCTGTGATAAATGCATTACATCTCACCAAGAAGGAAATGCCTTCGCTATCCAGGAAGAGGAGATAACTACTAAATTCCTGATAAACAAAAGAGACTAAGATACCACCAAACCTCTACGTTGGGATAAAAAATGTCGGGTCTGCTATACCAGTGTGGATGATATTACCCACATCATCAGCACCTGCACCAAAATGTGTACGAGAGACTACCTGCCCCTGAAGCATGATATAGTTGCAAAGACTATTTAAAATGCTATTCGTAGGAAGGTCTACCCTGATGTATATGTCAAAGGCATGTTAGAACCAGCAGGTATTCACACCTTTAAAGACAAGGAATACTGATGGAACACCCAAATAATAACATCAATTCGGTGCAAACATGTGTGTGTGTGTTTAGGGGCGTATTCTTTTCTACTCTAGGCACGAGGCCCGAAATTTTGGGAGAGGGGTCAGTCGATTAGATCGACCCTAGTTTGCAACTGGTACTTAATTTATCGACCCCGAAAGGATTCAAGGCAAAGTCGAACTCGGCGGAATTTGAACTCAGAACGTAAAGGCAATGCTGACGTTTCTACTAAGCTCGCCGCCTTACCAACAACCTAATAGCTGAAGGGAGATTACTCGAGACGTACGATTTTTTTTTTCTCTGCGTTTAATTTAAGTTCTCGAGAGAATTCGTGCCAGTTGCCAGCAGAGCAACAAGACTTTTGAGTTAAGAGAGTTGCCGGTGTTTGTGAATATGTGGTTGAGTTGGTGTGTTCATTGAACTGTCGATGCATACACCCGTGTGTGTGCATTTATTCACAATGCAAAGGAGGTGACGCGAGACTTGCGTTTACGTAGTTACTGACCTGGTTCACAAGATTAGGGCCTAAGATTAGGGAAAAGATTAAAATTCAGGATTAGCTTTCGAATTTACACTTCTGACTTAGTGTTTAAAGTATATTAGAAATATATCGTCTGGACTGCCATGTGTGGAATACCATAGGTTTTATTCGTTTACTCTTTCACTTGTTTCAGTCGTTTGACGGCGACCATGCCACAACGTCACTTTTGCCTTTGTCTCGGAAATCGACCTCAGAGAACTTCTTTTCTTTTTCGTTTTTTTTTTCTTTTATTTTTAAAAATTTGTTTTAGTTTTGTTGTTGTTTATCTGTTATGTTGTAGATAGGTAAACCAGTACCGGTTGTCAAGTGTTGAGTAATTGTGAACTAAGTCAGTAACCACGTAAGCGTAAGTCTCAAGTTACCTCCCTTGCGTCATTTATTTCTTGAATGTCCTCCGTCAATATGGCCATATTCATACGTCCATACATGCATGCATGCATGCAACATACATACATACATGAGGCTGACAACATTATAAGACTTGGAGGGCAGCTCCTTGAGCAATGCTCTTTTTCTGACAACCTAGAATACATGCCCAAAGAAGCAACGTATCATCAGATGAAAGGATGGGCCTATATGAGCAGAAGACTATACATGGATATATTAGTAGAAAGCTCCGTGATGATAGTAACATCAATCATCAGAGCAGTTTATCATGAACAATAGAGCTGCCTAAACCAAGATCTTTTAGGGATCGCCTTGGCGCCAGCCTGAATAACGGAACCAGAGGTCCTTCAGCCTACTGTTTCGCGGTTCTTGACAAGCCTTCATATACATACATACATACATATATACTGTAAAAAATCACATGAACGGAAGGTTTGCGCGGAAGCCTCAAGCTGTATATCGCAGTATAAAAGGTAATATCATCAAGGCAGTAAATGCTCCTCCCTAAGAAGACCTAGAGTCATTCTGGTGGTGGATCTGGAATGTAAACAAACAACTCAGGCGCGATGCAGTGTGGTTAAACGACCGAAGAACTGAGTGCTGTGCAAACGCCTCCTGCAAAACATATAAACCGTCGTCCACCCTAATAAAAATCACGCGAATGGCCTATCTGGACCCTTAACATCTACTTCTTGTCCAACGGTGATGTCCCCATGGATGATGAAAATAAACTTGGTACGCTGGAAGCGTCTAGCTTGTGACCACACACTGGCGACGTTTTCTCCGTGAAATAGCGGTGATGCAGGATTTTAGCAGCTGTGTACGTGACACGACTGGTCTATTTAGGAGCAGCACTGCGGTGCTCTCTGTACGAGGGGCCTTGGGACCAAGTGCATGGGCGTCAGACACGCGAACCGTCGTTCACCCGAAAGAAAACCACGCGAATGGCTTATCTGAACCCTGCATAATGCTCTCAATCTCTACTTCTTGTCCAACGGGGATGTCCCCACGGATGACGAAAGCAGGTTTGGTACGTTTTCTCCGTGAAATAGCGCTGACGTGGGATTTTGGCAGCTGTATACGTGTCACGGTTGGTCTATTTAGGAGCACTGCGGCCCCCTTTGTACGAGGAAAACCCTATAAAAAGTGGGAGTAAATATCGTCTGGCTGGTTTATTGTGACTGGCGGACACTCATCTCAGCAGTAGAAAATTTCGATAAGTCGATTGCATCGATCCCAGTTTTTCACTGGTACTTATTTTATCGACCTCAAAAGGATAAAAAGGCAAACTCAGAACGTAAAGCAGGAAGAAAAGCCACTGAACATAACGCCGTAACGATTCTGCCATCTCGTCGCCTTGCCACCATCAGCGATATTTATTTCGAACACAGATGGCAACGAATTTGCTGAAGGACAGAGTCAATAAGATTGACTCTGGTATATAACTGATACTTTATTTCAACGACCCTTGAACGATGAGACGAAAGAGATATGAGATGAAAAACTTCGGTGAAATTGACTTTTATTAGCAATAACAATATTATATGTAAGAAAAAAATTCTTGCTTCACACAGCACGGTTTTTATCACTCAGAGTAAAAACGGACGTATGACAATATGCGATTCGCTTCGTCACATTAAAATGGTAAAACTCCAACGATCAACAAATAAATTCCATTTTCATTTCTCTCTCTCCATTTTCGAAAGCAGACGACGGCTGTTCTCTTGTCTCCTCAACTGCAACTCTGCTGCTAAGTTATTACGTTTGCTGTTCAGGTGTTGATTTTTCTGATTGATGCGTTTGGTGGTGGAGTTCAACGTATATTTCAGTTTGAGTATGGCATATTCGAAATGGTTCCGCTGCCGACCCCATTCGATCTGTAAATTGGGGTCTGAACTGGCGATCTTATCGACATTCTTAACAACATATTTTTCATAAAGAGTTTTTATGCAGTTCTTCAATTGGTGTGGATCTTGTATTTTAAAAGACATGAGGTTGTTTAAATCGGAGCAGAACCTGTCCCACAAATCTGTCTTTTGCTTTAGCTTTCTACGTACATCATCCAGCTCTTTAAAGGTGGCTCCTAATTTCATTTTCATTTCTGCTGTATTATAGTCCATTACGAAAAACTGCGTGGTGAAGTTTTCCAACTGGTTTCGCATACCAGCCATTTGTTTCTTCGTTTTATTGATTTCCGTCTCCCTCTCATCCACAAGCTGTCTGAGTTCGATAATCTTTTCCCATTCCAATTTACATTTCAGTTTCGTGACACTTTGATTCATCAGCTTCAGTTCACAGAAACGTTTGTCTTCCTTAGTTAATCCTTGACATTGGAGCTTCACTTCTTCTCTTAAGATTTCTATGTTTTCCTCTAGATTATTTTTAACAATCTTTAGTCTTTCTAATTCCATCTTTAACTTCCAGCATTCATCTTCGTTTTCTTTTAATTGGTTGGGGAAAGCAAAGAGTTTCTTCCGCAAAACGTTACGTTCGAATTTTCTTTTAGAATAGGTAGATCTCTCGACATACAAAAGCTTTTCATATTTGACTTTTGTGGAGAGGGATTCCATTTCGGCATCCTCTTCACTCAATTTCTCTGATTTTTCGCATTCTTTCCGCAACGTCAATAACTTTTCATCACACTCATAAATTTTCTTCTCCAAATATTCGGTTTTCTTTTCATACTTATCTGCCAATTGTGTTTCTAAACTCTCTTGCATTAAATCCAATTTCTCTATCTCTTGTTCATGTTCATTTTCTAGTTGGATTAATTTCTCTTCAAGATATTTGATCTTTTCACATTCTATCATTAACTTTTTATTAGTAGTACACTCGAGGGATTTTATTTTTGTACAGTGATCGTTAATAGTTTCTGTCATTTTTTCATCATAACTAGATTTTTCTCTGACTTTTTCACCCTCTAAAATTTTATTTTTGTTTTTCAAATTTTCAATTACTTGATTATAATTTTCGGATACCTCTTTTACCTTGTCGTTGAAGTACTTGTCTCTGAGGTGCAGTTTATACTCGTTTTTCTTGGAAAGTTCTTCCACACGGGATTTCAGCTTCGAAATTGAACACATTTTTTCTTCTAACTCATTCACCGGCATTAAAATGTCTTCAGACCAAATGGTACTGTGGCCAAATTCTGTACTCTGATTCTCAGTATCATCAACCTTCCATATTGCAATCGAAAAATCTCTTGATGTTGAAATTAAGTATCGATCATCAGTCGTAAAAATCATGTGTGTAGTTTCGAGACTATGACAAGGATAATTACGCCAGTTTTCACCTCGTATTGGAGGGCACGCCATGCTTCTTATATAACCATCATTAGTTCCTACAAATAACATTGTATTGGACCAAGACAGAGCAACTGATGTGTAAAGAAACTCACTCGGTGGAAACGTTCGCAATATATTCGATTTGTGGATTTCGTTCAAAGAATGATCCGAGCTTACCACATATAGTTTCTTGTTATCAGTGTTAACTGCAACATCGTTACAGGCGCAGGATTTCAAGACACACTCACCGATTCGCTTCTCGGTTTTTATGTCCCATTCATAAATTGCCCCATCCAAACCGCATGAGATTAGATTATTGTCATCCATACACCAGGAGGTAGCTTGAACTTTACCGTTGTGACCTTTCAGGTTGGCGAGCATTTCGAAAGTTATCGACGAGTATACCTGTATAAAGTTGTTGTTGACCGCCGCGAACATGTGACCACCTCGACTGAAATTGCAATGTGTACACCTGCGGATGTTGATATCTTTAAACGGTTTGAAGTCGTCCCTAAGAATATACATGAAACTTAATCTGTCGAAGAAACCTGCCAGAAGAAATAGTCCCATTGGGTGCATAGATATACTATAGACTTCTTCTGAAAAGTTTTTAGAAAATTCTAAGCTAAACGTTTCGTGGTTCCACAATTTTATGGAACCATCGAGGGAGCTTGTTGCAATGAAAGGTTTCCACAAAGAGACACAACATCCAGTGATATGTTTATAATGGAAAGGCTGTACTAAAACATCAAACACGTTTGATTCACTCTGTTTTGTTTCCGATGGATTAATTTGTGTAGAATACATTTGTTTCATATTGGTGCTAATAACGAGAACCTCCTCCGATGGATCCACCACCATCCATTTTATAATTTGGTTACACAGGTCACTGTTTTCCAAAACATCTAACGGAAGCCAAACATTCCTAACAGACTTGTAAGTATGCCAGACTTCATCTCTTTCAAAAAACTGTACACATTTCTTACCACACGCTGTAATAAATCCTTTAGAATAACTGGTAACAGCCGTTACTCCGCACGACTTGATGGATTCGTCGGAAATATTCGAATATTGGAATACATTAAAATCAAGTCTTAAATCCGTATCTTCGATAAACAACACTCGGCCACTGCCTGTACCCACCAAAAGACGTTGTTTCGCATCCCAGCAATAGCATTTGAAATCTTGAGGTACGATCTTAGGAAAATTGAACTGTTTGTTTTTGCTTCCTTCGAAGCGGAACAATTTAAGAAACTTGTTGCCAAATACATACACGTTGAGATGTGTTTGAGGGTTGAAACTAACGCAATGAAGAATCTCCGGTGCAACAGAAACTGTCACTTTGGTCGAGAGAAGTAGTTTCGATCTTTTCCATGACCAGTAAAGTAAGGTTCGTGATGGGTCGTCACATATGGCCACAAGATATCGAGAAGTAGATGAAAAAGACAAACTAACGATCTTACAATGCAATACTTGACAAACTAAAGTTCTTATTTTCCGCTTAGTTAACAAATCAAGAATGTTTACAGACGGTTTCTCGGAATTCAAAGCGACAGCCGAATAGTTACGGCGCGGAGATACAGCCATTGCAGTTATTTCAGCTCCTTTCTCTGATGCTATGAGAAATCGCATGGTTTTCTGTTCGGTGTTAAAAAAGACACAATAACAACCACACGTATAAAAGATAGTTCGTTCATCAAGAAATAAAACATTTCTAGAAATATCCGAGTTGATTCCAATCATATATTTTAAAGTCGTTTTAGAGAAAGCCATTTGAAATCGTTCCCCAAACTTACCAGAATGCTGCTCCAATGATTATGTGTTGTGTTGAGGATCTTCAAGGCTTTAAATAGCTCTGGTCACGTGATTTAAAGGACGGCATGCTTTACTATCTCCCTTTATAATTACTTTCTGGATTTTATGTTTTTTTAGTTGGTCATTCTACACACACACACACACACACACACACACACACACACACACACACACACACGCATACACACAAACACAATGAATGCATATATATATATATATATATATATATATATATATATATATATATATATATATAAATAGTTTTAGAGAAAAAAAACCAAAGTTCTTTTTTTTAATTGAGTTTTTACCTGTAAATTTGGATTTTTATCCCTAATATAATAATAATAATAATAATTATTATATATATATATTCGACGGGCTTCTTTCAGCTTCCGTCTACAAAATTCACTCACAAGGCTTTGGTCGGCCCGAGGCTATAGTAGAAGATACTTGCCCAAGGTGAGACTGAACCTAGAACCATGTAGTTGGGAAGCAAACTTCTTACCGCACATCCACACCTGCGTCTGTACATGTGTGTGTGTGTGTGTGTGTGTGTGTGTGTGTGTGTGTGTGTGTACGCATGCATGCATGTATGTATGTATAAAGCATTTTGCTCGGCGTGCTAATAATTCTGCCAACTCACTACCTTTAGAAAGAGAATTATTAATATATAAATCCAAACAACATATGAAAACTTGGCGGAGGAAAAGAGTGGGTTTCCTAGATCAGTAAGATTAATGATAATCATGTTTGTTGTGCACTGTTGTGAACTAACACTTGCAGTAAAGATATGAGGGCAAAGAGAAAACCAGAGAGCCGATGTTCGTGGAGGAAGTTACTGGGTGAAGGTTCTTGGTGAGTTTGGACATAACAAAAGTTATGAGAAGAGGAGATTTGGGTGTGTAGGTCATGCCTGGACGGAAGTGGCATGACTCCAGCAGCTCTGAGATAGACAAAGCAGAGAAATGAGACAGCGCATGTGGGCCATAGCCAAGAGAATGTTAGTGGCCTTATGTTTATCAATGGGCTGGTCATTTTTAGGATGGGCTGTCTTTGTGCGTCACAATCAGCAGTAGTGCCGTCCTAGATGTGAAAACAATGCCCCACTGTTGGCTCCGCCAGAACTTTGTAGAGGATAAATTATTGTTGGAGGTGGTGGGGGAGTGAAGTATCTTTTGGGTCGTTATGATCTGATTTGAGTTATGTTAATGATGTTTTTTAACCAGATCCTCGGTGATAGTAAAGCCCAACATTTGGAACAGTTTTGAGGTTAGACATGTGTGGTGTGGTGAAGTTTTCTTAGTCTTATCTTTTCAATAGCATAGAAAACACAAAGTAGAGCTTGCCTTTCCTTGCTGTTGAAAATGGGGTCAATGACGGTTCGACTTATGGCATCTAGTTTGTGAGTGGATGACGCATGTTTTGGAGAAGGTTAAGGAAGAACGAAATGTAATGCCATCTCCGAAAAGGGTGAACATTGTTAGACGTGCCGATACAGGAGATAGAAAATGGCGTTGTGGGGCGCGAGAGGGGCAAAAGTATTGCACTGGGGTACGCCGAAGTTGATAGAGTGAAGGTTAGAAAGGACTTCGTTAATACACGTTGCGATAGGGTGAGCTGATAGAGAAAGGACTTCGTTAATACACGTTGCGATAGGGTGAGCTGATAGGGAGCTACCGGTCTAAGAGATGAATGACGAGCGGAGCCCATAGGTGGGAAGTTTCGAAAGATTTGCTTGCTAAATAATGAGGAAAACTTTGCTGATGCCGAAATCAACAATGTAGCCTTCGCCAAAGTTCTTCAAGATATAGCCTTCGCCAAAGTTCTTCAAGATATAGGAGAGCAAGTGACTAGCGGGTCTGTCTTCACGGAAGCCGTTGTGGTGATTGTTCAGAAGGGATGGAAATTCAAGGTTTGGGGGCCGGTGTTGTTCTGGGCAACAGTACCATCCTCCAGGGTGATTCAGAGAGTGGTCTTGCATGAGCTACGCCCCTGGATAAAAGACGTCCGGATTTCTGAGGGTGGGTTTTCTTCTGCTGCTGATGTAAGGCTTGCTTCTCGTTTAAACCGCTTCAGCACAACTCTGAGTGTATAGATTCGAGGTCTTGAGACATTGCGATTTTGTTGTATTCGAGATGTCAAGGGACAAACCTAAAAGGGAGTTTGTAACTTAGCTGATGGGTGGTCAGCAGGAATGATATATGAGCTCATTCGGAGGTCTTGTATTGTCGTTGGATGCGAATGTTGGAGACGTTGTGTATGTTATGTCTAAATGTGATCCTTAGTTACAATGAAGCAATGGTCAGACGACGCAGTAGGTGCCGAGACAGTTGCAGTTCGGTAGAGATTAGGTTTAGCAGTGAGGAAAGAGATCAAGAGCGTTTGGCGTATGTGTGTGTTGATCTGCGATACAAGTTGGAGATGAGACAAATTGATGCAATGAGTTGAAGATTGCAAAGGATTCGGTTTCTGCACCAATGACATCACCGTGAGATGAATGAGACAACCATGAGATGTGAGTGTTGAAGCCACCAAAGACGATGACTTTGAGGATGGGTGAAATAAGATTTATGTCCCTAATGCAAGACTTGATTTGGTTGAAGGTCTAGTTGGTAGTCTGCGAAGTTCGGAAAACGCTAGAAGGACGAAATGCATTTGGGTGAGTGAAAGAGGTAGACTGCGAGTCAAAGTAACTTGATGGCGTTCATATTTGAATCTACGAGAGAGAGAGATAAGTAAGAGGGAGAACGGAGTCTATGTAATCATAGACACCATCTTTCGTGGTGAAGTTAAAATTAAAAAATATAGCCCGGACAGCTGAGATGGGTTGGAGACGGAGATACAGAGTGTTCTGGATTTCGGAGAGGAATACGATATTTGATTTTCGAGTAAGTATTGATGAATTGATTTAAGTTGAGACGAAATTCAAAGATATTGGAGAACAGGAGATAAAATTGCAGAAATGGAATTGGTGTAAAGAGATATTTATGAATGTCCCAGTGACATCAGTGATTAATTTAACCTCAGTACTTTACTGATGTTATATTTTATCGAGCCTGGAATATAAGAAAGACAAGGTTGATTTCGGCAAGATTTGAACTCAAAGTTAAGGTAACACAACCAAATCTGCAAGGCATTTCGTTTAAATGTTTACTGAATCTGCCAATCCACCGTGCCCATTACCATTTGTGGTGACATCTATTTTTGAAATAAGGAAAGTGTACCAAAGAGTAAAGTCAATGACACTGACTTCGGTATTTGAGTGGTACTTTATTTCATCGACTCCTGAACGATGAGATGAAATATAAATGAAATGAAAGACTTTCGATGAAGTTGACTTTATTAGCAATAACAATATTATAAAAAAAAAGAATTCTTGCTTCACAGCATGGTTTTTATCACTCAATGTAAAAACGGACATGTGACAATACACGAATCGTTTCGTTTCATTTCGTTCGCATGATTAAAATCCAACGATCAACAAATAACATCCATTTTCATTTCTCTCACTCCATTTAAAAGACCCCCCCCCCACCAAAGAAAAAAATTTCTTTTCTCTCTCTAATATTCCTTGCATCTTATTGCTTTTGGTTGCTAGCTGACAATTCAACAGAGAGGCCTTTTAAGACAGTAAAAGACGGTTCTTTTCCCTCTCCAGCGAAAACTTTCCTTGAATTTTATTGCTTTCGGCTGTTAGCAGACAATTCTACTGAGAGGCTTTTCAAGGCAGCAAAAAACGGTTCTTTTCTCTCACCAACGACAACTTTTCTCGAATTATATTGCTTCTGGTTGTAAGCACACAATTCTGTAGAGTGACCTTTTCCACAGTGTCCTTTGTTATAATCTTCAGTTTGTGTACCATGTATTCGAAATTATAACGCTGCCGATTCCATTTCTTATGTATGCTGACGTTTCTGTTTTTGTATGATGCGATGATCTTCTTGATATTCTTCTGGTTGTATTTTTCATAAAGAGCTTTGATGCTGCCCTTCAGTTTCTGATGATCATCTATGAAAGATATGCAGTCTACAAGGTCGGAGTAGAATGTGTATAACAAGGCCGATTTTCGGTCCAGTCTTGTACGTACTCTGTCCAGTTCTCGAGAGGTAGCCACTAGTTTCTGTTTCGTTTCCTTTGTCGAGCAGTCCCTATTGGTTAACTGATTTGTTAATTTCTCCTGTTGACGTTGCATAATCTTCATTTCCACCCTCATGGTATTGATTTCATCTTCCCTCTCTTGTAAACACTGTCTCAATTCGATAATATGTTTAAAATCCAGGTCAGTTTTCAATTTCATGGTTTCCATGTTCTTCTGCACCAAATCATAGAAATGTTTCCCTTCACCTCGTGGCTTTTCCTCTCGAATATGCAGAACTTCCCCTAAATGCTTTATCCAATCCTCCTTCCTATTTATGATAATCTTCAATCTCTCAATCCCCAGTTTGTAATTGTTACATTCTTCATCACTTGCTTTTAGTTTTGTGGAGAATTTTAAGACCTTTTTCTTCAAAACACTATTTTCGTGTTTTAGTTCAGAAGTAAAATCTCTTTCTTGAAACAATAGTTGTTCGAAATTAGTTTTTCTAGAAACGAGCTCCATTTCGGCATCAACTTCGATCCGTTTCTGCATTTCCTCACATTCTTTCTGCTGCAGTAAAATATTTTCAGTGCACTGTTCCATTTTCTTCTCTAAATCTACAAGCTTCTTTTCGTACTCTTCTATCAACTGGTCGAATAGAATTTCTTGCTTTTCTTCCAGTTCTTTTATCTCTTGTTTGTTTTTCTCTTGTACTACTATTAACATGTTTTCAAGATTCTTACAATTTTCGTCTTCTTCTAGTAACTTCTTATCGGTAACAGATTCGATTAATTGCAACTCTTGGCTGTGATTTTCGTTAATATGTGATATTTCTTCAATGCATTCCGCTTCTTGTTTGCTTTTATCCTTCTCTAGAATTTCATTTTTGACTTTCAAAATTTCAATTTTTTGATTATTTTCGGATATCTCATTTATTTTGTTGTAGTTCATAGTTTTAAGGCGCATTTTGTATTCCATTTCGTTTTCAAGTTCTTCAATGTGGATTTTCAACTTTGAAATTAAACAATTTCTTTTTTCCACATCAGATTTTGGAATTAAAATCTCGTTAGGATAAACGGTACCCTGGTCGCTTTTCAAATTCTCATCTTCAGCATTATTAACCTTCCATATTGCAATTGAAGCATCTCTTGATGTTGAAATTAAGTATCGATCATCAGTCGTAAAAATCATGTGCGTTGTTTCAAGACTATGACAAGGATAATTACACCATTTTCCACCTCGTATTGGAGGGCACGCCATGCTTCTTATATAACCATCATTAGTTCCTACAAATAACATTGTATTGGACCAAGACAGAGCAACTGATGTGTAAAGAAATTTTCTCGATAGAAACGTTTGCAATATATTCGATTTGTGGATTTCGTTCAAAGAACGATCCGAGCTTACCACATATAGTTTCTTGTTATCAGTGTTAACTGCAACATCGTTACAGGCGCAGGATTTCAAGACACACTCACCGATTCGCTTCTCGGTTTTTATTTCCCATTCATAAACTGCCCCATCCAAACCGCATGAGATTAGATTATTGTCATCCATACACCAGGCGGTAGCTTGAACTTTACCGTTGTGACCTTTCAGGTTGGCCAGCATTTCGAAAGTTATCGACGAGTATACCTGTATAAAGTTGTTGTTGACTGCCGCGAACATGTGGCCACCTCGACTGAAATTGCAATGTGTACACCTGCGGATGTTGATATCTCTAAACAGTTTGAAGTCGTCCCTAAGAATATACATGAAACGTAATTCGTCGCTGAAACCTGCCAGAAGAAATAGTCCCATTGGGTGCATAGATATGCTGTATACTTCTTCTGAAAAGTTTTTAGAAAATTCTAAGTTAAACGTTTCGCGGTTCCACACTTTTATGGAACCGTCGAGGGAGCTGGTTGCAATGAAAGGTTTCCACAAAGAGACACAACATCCAGTGATATGTTTATAATGGAAAGGCTGTACTAAAACATCAAACACATTTGATTCAGTCTTATTTTTTGTTTCCGGTGGATTAACTTGTGTAGAATACATTTGTTTCATATTGGTGCTAATAACGAGAACCTCCTCCGATGGATTCACCACCATCCATTTTATAATCTGGTCGCATAGTTTGTTATTCTCCAATGTATCTGACGGCAGCAAAACATCCCTAACAAACTTGTAATTATCGTTATCAATGCTTTCAAAAAACTGTACATATTTTGTACCACACGCAGTAATAAATCCATGAGAATAACTAACAATTGCCGTCACTCCATGCATCCTTGCGGCATCGTTTGGAAGATTCAAATATTGGAATACGTTAAAATCAAGTTTTAAATACCTACCTTCAATACATAACACTCGACCACTGCCTGTACCCACCAAAAGACGTTGTTTCGCATCCCAGGAATAGCATTTGAAATCTTGAGGTACAATCTTAGGGAAATTGAACTGTTTGTGCTTGTTTCTTACGAAACGGAACAATTTAAGAAGACGATTGCCAAACACATACACGTCGAGATGATTAAGAGGGTGAAAGCTCACATGATGAAGAGTCTCTGGTTCTTGTGAAACCGTCACCTTGACCGAAATGGGTTCTTTCATTTCTTCCCATGACCAGTAAAGTAGGGTTCGTGATGAGTCGTCACATATGGCTACGACACATCGAGAATCAGATGAAAAAGACAAACTAATGATCGAACAAGTGTTTAATTCTTGGCAAAATAAGGTCTTCCTTTTCCGTAACCTGAATAAATCAAAAATATTTACAAATGGTTTCTCGCATTTATAAGCAACAGCTGAAAAGTTACGATTCGGACTTAAAGTCATGGCAGTTATTTCACATCCTTTCTCTGATACATTGAGCATCCTCATTGTTTTGTGTTGGGTGTTATAAAAAACACAGTAACAACCACATGGATAAAGGATCGTTTGTTCGTCGAAATAAAAAACATTGTTAGAAATATCCGAACTGATTCCAATCAAATATTTTAAAATCGCTTTTGAAGAGATAGCCATTCGAAAACTTTTCCCTAACTTACCTGATAGCTGTTCCTAGGATGATGTGTTATGGTGATGGCAGTCTGAAAGCGAGGCTTTAAATAATGCTGGTCACGTGATCCAAATGACGGCATTTTTATATTTTTTCGTGTCTTTATTCATTCCTTATTTTCTCTACTTTTTTTTTTTTGGTAATTTCGTCATACTACACACACGCACACAAACATACACATATAGAAAGAAACACACAAATATAGAAACACACACGTACACACACATATGCAAACTTGAATGCATTGCAAATGCAACAATAAAATCATTGTTAAACGATTCCAAAATAAAATATTTTTGATTTATTCAAGTTCAGAAAAAGAAGACTTTAATTTATCAATAATTATATATTTGTAAGGTCGTTTGATTGTTTTTCATCTCATTATCGATGTATCATAGCCATAAGCGGCTATCCATCAAAAACTCTTATTTATTGATTATTGGGAGAAAAACAACAACAACAACAACAACAACAAAGAACACCATTTTAGCCAAAGTGACGGTTTCCTAAGTATTAGAGACTCTTTTCCATGTTAACTTCTACACCCAGATTTCTCTCCACGTTCGTATTCGTGTATCTCAGATCAGGGGTTTTCAAACTTTTTGACTTGCGGACCCCTTTATATTTCAGGCTTTACCGTAGGGACCCCCCTATAAACGCTTATGAAATTTATACATAAATATTTGCTTAAAATAACATATATTTTTACATTTATTTATTTAACAGTATTTAACAAATAGGTTTATTGTCAATTAAAAGATTTCGATTAAAAAACATATATAAAATCAAATTGCCCATAAAGAATATTTGCTGTCCACGGACCCCCTGTGGTCCGCGGACTACAGTTTGAAAACCCCTGTCTTAGATAGTTGCGGTGATATTACACCGATGCAATCGAGAACTGAGATCAAAGCGCATGTATAGTGCAAATTCAGGGTTGTGTGTGTGCGTGTGTGTGTGTGTGTGTGTGTGTGTGTGTGTGGTCGATTCTTCGGCGTGAACCCTAACTGCTCCGGCCGCTGAGAGGCACAAGGATGATTTCGCACTCTGTTCAGGATGACCCTGGTAAAGACCTTACCGGACACTAAGAAGGAGTATAACACTCTTAAAATTGTTGCAGCCGTGGCGATCACTTTTACTTTTCCACAATAGGATAATTACGCTCCCCTTCCGGTCAAGCAGTGTCGTGCCACTGCTTCAGATTGAGCAGATGATCTGCTGCAAGAACAAGACTGTCGACTCATGCACAAAGGTTGTTTGGCGCTGCCGATATCTGCACAGGAGGACAAAGGTTCAGATCTTTAGATCTCTGTCCTCCTTGTCTTGCTCTACCCGGGGCCTTTAGGGGCCGCCTGAACTTCTTTGGTACGAGGACGCTTCGCAGGATTATGTGTTACCATTGGTCGGATTTCGTATCCAACCACGACTCTACTCACAAACTGGAATGCGCCCTGTTACTTGTATGATTCGGCAGCGCCAGCTTAGACTGTTTGGCCATTTTCCGAGTTATACCCTGCTAACTGTGTTCTCTTCACTGTGAATCTGGCTGGGTTGACGGCTCGTGTTGGTCGACCACATGTTACATGGTCACGGCAGATGAGGAAGTATCTCGCGATGGGGACTGACTCAGACTCTGCTCGACGGTTCACTCGGGAGGACTCGAGACTATACCGACAAATTGTGAATGCAGCAATGCGTTACAATGAAACATGCCTCACACCTGATCCGGCCTCTGTGTGTGTGTGTGTGTTCTGCACGTGTGTATGTGTGTGCATTAGCGTAGCAAGTGTGTGTGCTGCCTGGGGCGGCCCGCCAGTTTACCATCCCCGGCCCCCACAAAAAGTACATATTGCCTACAGCAGACCCAAAAGTGGTGCCACCTGGGGCGGATTGGCCCGCTCTAGCTACGCTAATGTGTGTGTTTATGTATGTATTTAATCTATGCATGTATGTATGTATGCATTTGTATTCGTTTTCTCTCCGTTTTTCCCCCTCTTAATCCTTTCTGTCGAAGAACATAGGCTCGAAACGTCAAAGACTTTTCCATTCTTCCCGAGCGTTAACTTAATACACCCGCTTATTGTTCCTTCACTTGTCTTCGTCTTGTTTTCTATACATTTAAACTGTGTATCTAAACACATACATTATATATATATATATATATATATATATATATATATATATATAGAGAGAGAGAGAGAGAGAGAGAGAGAGAGAGAAAGAGAGAGAGAGAGAGGGAGAGAAAGAGGGAGAGAAGAGAGAGAGACAGACAGACAGATAGATAGATAGATAGATAGATAGATAGATAGATAGATAGATAGATAGATAGATAGATAGATATGTATGTATATTATCAAACAGACTTCAAAGAGGCTGTTGTTGGCATGCGTTGGCAAGATTTTTACACTAAAATCGATAAAAATGCAGTGAACTTGCCGTGGAGAGTGGAAAATCCAGTTTCGCACAGAGTCCTTTTTTCAGGGAAAATTTGAAAGAAAAGAAATTTATGAGAGACAACAGAATTTTATATCCTCAAATTTAAAAAAAAAAATGGCAGTCACTGAGAAGGAACGCAGGATCACGTGAGCTTCTTACGTAAACCAGAAGTGATAGGAAAAACTGTGAGAAAAGGAAAAAGAAAAGAGTGATGGAATGAGGGGAAATAAGCTAAGTCGGGAGTGAGATGAAAGAAAGGGAGGGAAGTCGAAAGATAAGAAAGAGTTTAATGAACTAAGAGGAGGTGTAAGAGGATAAGGAGTAGAAGGAAAAACGTTCATTTAAACTTGTCCCATTCTAATATGCGTTAAAAGTGTATAAATTTTTAATTTTGTTTATAATTTCCATAGTTTTCTTTATATACAGTAATTTTATTTCCATTCCTTTTGGATCCCGCTTATCTGTGCACGACAGGGGTTTTTTTTTTTTGTGATTTTAGACGTCTTAACACTGTCACTATCGCAGATCGCTATCTCTTTCCAAATGTGTAGGATTTTTCGTCTGCCTTGCACGGCTGTAAGATTTTTTCTAGAATCGACCCTCTAGAATTACTACCGATCGTGGACGCCAAGTTGAAGCTTGTCTGTTCTGTGAGCTTTCGAGATTGCTCGGTGTTCAACACATCCACACCACAAGTTACCATCCCGCTGCAAACGGTATGGTGGAATGATTCCACACCCAGTTCAAAGCCGCTATTCGCACGGCTCCTGATCCTCATCGTTGGCCCGAGTTACTTCCCATTGTTCCGCTGGAGTGCCGCTCAGCTGTCAAGGAGGATTTAGGCTACTCTTCCGCTGAGCTCCTGTATAGCACCACATTAACACTTCCTGGACAAATGTTGGCGCCCGTCGACTTACTGAATGCGGACCTGGGGGTCACGCGACTCAGGTCATTCTTTGCCGACCTTCTACCGACGCTTCCTCGTGACCAGTCTGTTTCTTCTACAGTACCTCCGGATATTTCTACCTGGACTCACATGTTTGGGATCTTTTTTAAAACGGGGGCCACATTTTTCATTAACGAAACACTTTGAAACTTGGAACACTGGTAGAATGTGTCATATAAAACATCTTTTTCTCTTAGTCTTCTTAAAAAAAAAAAGAAATCCATAAGTTATTCCATGCTAAAGTTGTCGTATTTCTGTAATTTCAACCAATCACTGACGTCCATTCAGCCGATATACATTAAGTGCCGACTACATAAACAAACGATTCTGAAACAATTAACCCTAGGGTTAGGGTTAGGGTTAAAGCAAATTTAAAATGAAAAAAGCAAATAAAACGAAGGTATGGAGATTAAATACGCTTTACATCGCTTAATCAGCCAAAGGAGTAAATATAAACAACTGAATACTTGTCAGTGATTGGTTGAAATTATCGAAATAAGACAATTTTTTACATGAAATAAATTCGAATACAAAAATATCTTTCTGTTCTATAACACAAAATAGTTAAGTATACGAAGTTTGAAAGTCTTTCCGTACCAAAAACACTACGTAAAACATTAACACTTCCCTACACTGAACCCTATCGCGTTCTTAGAAGCACACCGAAACTGTTCAGTGTGGACACTTACGGAAAAAATGAGACTGTCTCTATCGACAGAATAAAAAATCCTTTTCCGAAACATTTATGCCACTTGCTGACAAACCCATCATTCCATAAACACTGCTACCCCCACTCCAACAAGCACCA
This sequence comes from Octopus bimaculoides, assembly GCF_046866305.1. NCBI lineage: Eukaryota > Metazoa > Mollusca > Cephalopoda > Octopoda > Octopodidae > Octopus > Octopus bimaculoides. The sequence continues at coordinate 12,104,910 of NC_142950.1, forward strand.
CCTCCACTCACCAAAGCACCAACTACACAAACGCATTCCTTACCTTACTGGACACGTTCTGGTAGATCGGTTCATTGGCCGAAGAAATTGCCTCAGACTATTTACCTTTCTTAACCTTTGCCTCGCTAGTGATTGTTCCAGAGAATACACTAATATTGTTATAGACACTGCATTCATATTTTCTGTCTTTCTGTATCATTGTACATATATACTTTGTTCTATTTGATTGGACAACCTTCTTTGCTGAGCGTTTTCCCTGTACACTATTTTTTTTTTATTTACGTGATAAAATAATTGGTTGATTGTAATCAAAATTCAGAGTTGCATCGATACACCAAAATTGAAAGCAATCTGAGCAAAATTAAAAGGAGACTCATTTCGCGAATGAGAAAGACTAGATCCGAATATTTAGATCCTAGAATATTTTTTTTTAGGTGATTTTCAACCAGCGCATGAAGTTAAGCTTAGAAAGTCTCTCCACATGCTAGAAATAAAAGCCAAATCTCTTGAATTCTTTTAATAATTTCACGTAAACAAAAATGGAAATCACGATTGTAAAAAAGTTTGGCGATCTTTCGGTACGAGTTCCTAAATATATTCGAAAATAAATAAGTAGAATAGAATAACAGAACACAAAACTATTTACTACTCAAAAGTACACATTGTCTGAATTCTAACAAAAGAGAAAACATTTACTTCTAGAAATGTGTCGAAAGCTAGAAACGATAAGAAATACGTTTGAACGACTTACCTTTCGGTGCCATGATTGTTAGACCTTTGCAGTAGCAGTTATCTCCCATGATGGCGGCTGTTTAAAACAGCTCGCCACTAGATGGTGCAAGCATCGGTAAGGTTCATTTTTTAATCCAAGATGTTATTTCTTCAAAATCCTTTTATGGTGGACACGGGAGTCAGCCTGAGCATCTGGCCTCGAAAGTTTATATCCACCGATCCTGTTCTTTCCAATATATCTCTCTACGCGGTGAATCACCCCGCCATTAAAACCTACGGACAAATAATCTCTTTTATCCTGGATTTATCACTCCGTAGGGATTTCAAGTGGATCTTTGTCATTGAGGACCTGCCCTATCCCATCCTTGGTGCTAATTTCTTACATCACTATTCTCTCCTTGTGGACGTTAGGGGACGCCGGCTTATTGATGATACTACCTCACTCGCCGTCTCCGAAAAGGATTCTTCTGTTCTTATTGTGAGCCCTTCTTTCTTTGTGGCTGCTTTGAGTGACTCTTACCACCAGTTATCAAATTGGTACCCCGAGCTAAAAGATCCAGAGCTTTCGTTTCAAAAACCATTGGATTTTGTATGCTTCGCGACGTTCAACTTCAGGATTGCCTCTACATTATCATCCATCACAAGTGAAAAGCTAAAAAAATTTTCTACGTTAAAGTTTTCCATTTTGTCAATGACTTCCAGAGCCTATAACCAAATACTTTTTTGCAGCTGAGACCTTTGTGGTTTTTCACACAAAAAATTGCGCGGTTATTTCATCCTAACAACTTTTTGAACAGTTTCCTTCATGTTTCACGAGAAGTCAGTTCATTCTTACACAGCATCCTCTACTTGCTGAAAATCGCAGTAAAATGCACGATCACATTTCCAGCGAGTATATAACATTTCTTGATGCCTTCTTGTTCCCAGTTCAGCATTTTTCGTCACCTCCCTGCTTTTCTCGGCCAGAGAATGGGGGAGCTCTGGCTTATTTTCATTTGCACGGCATCTTTTGGTCACTCTTGCTCGCAGCTTCAATTTCATGACATCGTTTTCAAGCACTGCCACTCAACGGTACCTCAACTAGACGCCCTGTCACGACCGCCACTGCCGCTCCTGCAAATCTTCGAACTGCATCCCATCCTTTGGCGCCTCTTTTTCTCAATGAACACTCGCGCATCCGCGCTAGCTAGTCGTGACTAGTCGATCCTGCAACGACTATCTAGCGCGTACGCGCAAAACATGTAAATAAACAAAGTAAATAATTTTTTTAAACAAAGTGAATAAAAAACACAAAGTAAATAATTTTTTTTTTGTTGAATCAGAATATATAGTCGACCCTGGTTTGATAATTTTTTTAATAAGTGGTAGAAGAGTTTCGGGAGAACGGTCAGGTACAAAGACTAAAAACCTATTTTTATCCTCTCTATCCCATCCTCTGTTGTATTTGCACATCATAGATTCATCTATTTCTACGATGTGCCCAAGTCCACCAATTTGGTAGGAGTTACGCAAAAGATAATTACTTGTAATGTCCCTCGTGTACTGATACCATTGAACAACAGTAGATTTTGAAAGACCGACTTTTTAATGGACTCTTTACCAAAAACAGGTAGTGTATAATTTATTTAATTTGTGTAAAAAAAATTATTTACTTTGTTTAGAAAAACCCCTCATACATGTTTTGCGCACTCGCGCTTGGTAGTCGCAGGATCGACTAGTCACGACTCGCTAGCGCGAGTGCGCGCACCGGGACCACTCTTCTTGAATAGTACCCACTTGTCTTCTTATTTCTTTACTGCCTACAAGGGGCTACACACAGAGGGGACAAACAAGGATTAAATCAATTATATCGACCCCAGTGCGTAACTGGTACTTATTTAATCAACCCCGAAAGAATGAAAGGCAAAGTCGACCTCGGCGGAATTTGAACTCAGAACGTAGCAGCAGATGAAATACCGCTAAGCATTTCGTCCGGCGTGCTGACGTTTCTGCCATCTCGCCGCCTTACCCAATTGTCTTCTACTGTACCATTTTGGGATTCCAGCATCTTTCATATTTGCGTATTTGTACTTTCGAAACACTGGCTTTACATATTTTTCGCATGTTTTCACTTTTCAGGACTCCCCCTTTTTCACATTGTTCCTGTTTTTGATTGCTAAATGTTTTGTTCATATATTTTTGCTCAACGTTTATACATACAAACACACATTTTGTTCTCTACAAGAACAGACATTTCTCTACATGTTTCCTCCAAATTTGTACTCTGCATTATTCATACAACTGTTTTGCTGTTTCAGTCTTCTGTGCCCTCTTATCGCACATGTACTTCGCTTACCTTGATTTTGTTCGACCGGTTGGCGATCTTTCGTGCGCACGCGTACTGATTACATTATCGTATAGTGTGTTTATGTTTTTAAATGACTTGAAAATATGAAAAGACAACATTAAATAGAAAAAAAAAATGAATGGCTCACTAAATTTAAACCTTCTCCCTTCAGATTCGTACAGTTCTCAAACTTTAAACGCATAAACACATATAGGAAAGTGGGTTATACATCATTAGATGTATACCTGACTTTCCAATATAAAATTAAGAATTAACGGAACGCTGAACTCCAGACTATCAACATAACAATTATTTATTTAAGGTGGAATATATATACATCATTAGCTCTTGTTTGTTGAGACGTCTTCTGTGTGTGTGAGCATGGTTGTTGGGACGTTGGTATGTAGATGTGAGCGAGCTGTCTAGCGTAAGTTCGAAAGATGGAGAGAGACAGCTAAACACGTCCTTGCTCAATCGCTGGCCAGCAAGAAAGAGACAGAATGAAGCGGGAAAGCTTGGTTGTTGAATTCCACGCATGCGTGAGACTACGCATGCGCACGACGTTACTACACACATTATACGATAATGTAATCAGTATGCGTGCGCACAACGACCGGAAGTTATGGGATCTAGTACCGAAAGATCGCCAAGACTTGATCTAGCCATCTCTCGCACACCTGCGGCAGCGAATACCATGAGGTTACGCAGAAGATGAACATGGTTCTTTCATCAACCTCTTTCCATTGTTATTCAATTTGTATATATTTGAGACCGAGAGTAAAAGTATTTAAAGTTTCAGTTTGTTCTATGAATTCTTTGTCGAATGACATATTACAGCCTTCTGAACAGGGTCATCTTTAGATGGCTTCAACCTGAGAACATCACCACTAAACCTTCAACAGCCGGAGAAAGTTCAAAAGGTCAGCTCATTCTTAATAATCTGTAAGAACAGGGAGAATAAAACAAAAGACTTTAAATTTGAATTTTAAAATACTGATTTTTCTACGACTAAAAATTCCTCAAAGTGGTGCTCCAGCATGGCCGCAGTCTAATGACTGAGACAAGTAAAAAAAAAAAAAAAATTCTGGGGTCAATACATTCAACTAAAAATTCCTCAAGACGGTGCCCCAGCATGGCCGCAGTCCAATGACTGAAGCAAGTAAAGAAATTTTTACAAAATATAAAAAACCCTCCAAAAAAAAAACCCAAAAAATATAACCAATTAACTAAAGGCTTTTGTTCTAAGGGGCTTTTGTCCGGATCCCTAGATGATTATAATATGTATCTACCCCTTTCCAAGATTAGTTTCTTTCATATATTATTATTATTATATGCCCGTGGGCATATGGCGTAGTGGTTAAGAGCGCAGCTACTAACCCCAAGATTCCGAGTTCGATTCCAGGCAGTGACCTGATTATTAATAATAATTAATTCTGGTTTTATTGGCCACAAGGGCTAATATAAATTAAAAACATATAAAGACAAAGACAGGACGAAGGTTACAAAGGGTTTCGTCCGAAAAGAAAACGTTAACATATACCACACACTCATATATACACGCTCAAACACAGGTTCGAAATTTCCTCAGGACACCTGATGAAGGCTGGAGGGTATATATATATTACATTCGCTGCTTTCTTCCAAGCAATCTAGTGCTCTTAGCTTAGTTTTTCCTTGGGGCTGGCCAGATTGGAGCAATCTCGAGTATAATCAGCCGAAATTGCGAAGATAATCTGGAACTCGACTGAGGAAAGAAAACTTCGAATGACCCATCCTTGTTTTCTTTGTATCGTCTATCTTGATGTTTTGGTGTTCCATTTTTGTGTCACCTAACTGTCCGGATGTTTTGCATTCTTGCCCCATTTTGTATTATATATATATATATATATATATATATATATATATATATATATCACAAGATAAAAGGGATTAATAAATCCGGTCAGATATCTAGACAGCATGCAGTGTTAAGCGAACTTAGTTAACTATAACAAATAATATCAAACAGTTAAATACCAATAAATTCAAATAGAATTAACTTCCAAGGTAATTCCTCATGTATGACAAGCAAATCCAAATATCACTTAGAAGAAATGCAGAGTAACTGACAACATGAACAAGAATGGAGAAAAATCACATCTTGTATTGATAATTATAATAATTATACCATATGTTACCGGTGTTTCTATCGTATCAGCATATTTTCATATAGAAAAAAAAGTAAAAACTACCACTCAACCCAATTTATCCATAAATCTATGCTAACACAATGTTATCGTGGTTAGTAAAAATGCGCTAAGGTCAAAGTGAATCAAGACAACATCTCGGATCTATTTCAAAACGGGGGCACCAGTATTTTCTTAACGAAACACTGAAACTTGGGACACTGGTAGAATGTGTCATATGAAACATCTTTTACTCTTAGTCTTCTTAACAAAAAAACGTACATCGCAAGTTATTCCATGTTAAAGTTGTCGTATTTCTGTAATTTCAACCAATCACTGACGTCTATTCAGCTGAATAGAGTTACTGCTGGGCGGTCATAAAAATGTTATTCCCTGTGACATATTTCATCCGGTTTAATCGTAATTTATACGCATATATTGTTTATATAATAAATTACGCTGTGCGTATCTATGTGTGTAACAATTTTAGAGTTCGGATTCTAGAGTTAGGGTTAGGGTTAGGGTTAACAGTCTAGTTAGGGTTAGGGTTAGGGGATTAATACGATATACACCGTTACAGCGCTAACTGTTTTCAACTGAATAGACGTCAGTGATTAGTAGAAATTATCGAAATAAGACAATTTTTTACATGAAATAAATTCGAATACAAAAATTTTTTTCTGTTCTATAACACAAAATAGATAAGTATACGAAGTTTGAAAGTCTTTCGGTACCAAAAACACTACATAAAACATAAATGAAAACTGGTGCCCCGTTTTGACAGGAACACATAGAAATAGAACGTTAAGAAGAAATATATTCGAAGAAAAACCAGTTTAGTATTTAAACTTATGATGACCTCAGCAGATAACGAAAAAATAAAAAATTCTACGTCACGATATTTAGTTATCTAACTATTAATATCTGCTGAAAAGGACTTTGAAAAATTACTCTTACTAGCACGGTTATTTTGAAAATTGTATATTTTCCTAAAACATTTACTCTTTTACTTGCTTCAGTCATTTGACTGCGGCCATGCTGGAGCACCGACTTTAGTCGAGCAAATAGACCCCGGGACTTATTCTTTGTAAGCTTAGTACTTATTCTATCGGTCTCTTTTGCCGAACCGCTAGTGACGGGGACATAAACACACCAGCATCGGTTGTCAAGCAACGCTAGGAGGACAAACACAGACACACAAACACACACACACACACATATATATATATATATATATATACGACGGGCTTCTTTCAGTTTCCGTCTACCAAATCCACTCACAAGGCTTTGATCGGCCTGAGGCTATAGCAGAAGACACTTGCCCAAGGTGCCACGCAGTGGGACTGAACCCGGAACCATGTGATTGGTAAGCAAGCTACTTACCACACAGCCACTCCTGCGCCTATCTGTGTATAGAAAAAAAAACAGTGCAATAGGTGTAAAACAACATGTAGTAAACGAATATGAAAAAACAAATACGCGCTGGAAAACGGGGGCGGGGGAGATGACTCGGAAAATTCACTTCGGGAATGTCCCGAGTCCTCTCACCACTTGCCCGTTCGTCGGCGAAATTTTTTTCTTCATATTCTTATACTACTCATTATACTATTCATATACTGTGAATTTTAACAGGTGAAACCATGGTACGTAGGTTAATCGTTTTTTTATTTAGTATTTTTTCATTTGTCTTGCCCTTTTACAGTCTGTTGTGTCGCTAATTTTTTACTGAGAACATATTTTTTCGTGGTTAGATGATTCGGCACCTATTTCTAGCATATAGGAGTCCACTTTTGCTGGTCATTCCTCTTATTTTTGTATGTAATATAATTTTAATCTTCGGATTTTTTTAATATGCTAGACCACTGGTTTTAATTGATTAATATCAATTTCTACCCTTATTAATAAATTTTATATATATATGCATATATGTATTCTTTTATTTTTTTAATTCTTTTACGTATTTCAGATTGCTGCGGCCGTGCTGCAGCACCGCTTTTAGTCGAATAAATCGACTCCAGGACTTATTCTTTGAAAGCCTAGTACTTATTCTATCGGGATCTTTTGCCGAACCGCTACAGGGACATAAACACACCAACATCGGTTGTCAAACACACACACACACACACACACACACACACACATATATATATATATACGATGTGGTTGGGAAGCAAGCTTCTTACCGCACTGCCACTCCTGCGCCTTCTCACCATACGGCCACTCCTGTCACATGTATATATGTATGCATGCATGTATGTATGTATGTGTGTGTGTTTGTGTTTTTGTCTGTGTTTGTCTCCCCATCACCACATAACAACCGGTGTTGGTGTATTTACATCCCCGTAACATAGCGGTTCGGCAAAGAGTCCGAGAGAATAAGTACCAGGTTTTAAAAGATAAGTCCTGGAGTTGATTTGTTCGGCTAAAAATTCTTCAAGGCGGTGCTCCAGCATGGTCTCGGTCAAATGACAGAAACAAATAGCATAAAGTAGAAGAATACAGAAATGCAACGAATGGCTATGGAGGTTCAGTTGTGTAAAATGAGAATCAAAGAGGTTCATGGGTAAAAAAGAAAATGGTTGAGAACCTCCAGAGTAAACATTCAAACATCATTGTAATCTTTCCAAATTCTGCTGCATTTCACATGGAATTTTTGGTCCTCCAAAATAATCTTAGTTCTAAGTCGACCAACCTTTCTTTAGCAGTAAATTTCGGCCTGAAAAATTCGACTTGTATACCGGAGAATACGGTGCTTTGTTTCATTGACGCTTGAAAACGATGGCATGAAAGACAAATAACGAGAAAGAATTCAGTGAAATTGACTTTATTAATAATAACAATAACCTTAAAAATAATAATTACTTAACAGTACGGTTTTTATTGCTGAATGTAAAAACCGGCCGTTTCGTTTCGTTTTGTTTGAATGATTGAAGTCCAATGATCAAAAATTAGATCCATTTTCATTTTTTTTTTTCATTTAGCTCGTTCCATTATAGACAGCAAACGACGGTTCTTTTCTCTCTCCAACTGCAACACTTCTCCCATTTTATTGCATTTATTTACCAGGACCTCATTCTCCAGAGAAGCGTTTTTCACGGTGCGGTTCAACTGATGCTTCAGTTTGTGTATGCTGTATTCGAAATGGTTCCGCTGCCGACCCCATTCCACCTGTATGTTGGGATCTGTAGTGACAATCTTATCGACATTCCTCTCGATGTATTTAGTATAAAGGGCTTTGATACTGCTCTTTAGCCTCATCGGGTCTTGTATGAAGGACGTGCAGTCGATAAGATCAGCGCAGAACCTATCCAACAAAGCTGTTTTCCGATGTAGCGCCATCCGTTCTTTGCTCAATTCTAGAGAAGTGGCCGCTAGCTTCTGTTTCGTTTCTGCTGTCGTGTGGTCCATGATGATAAACTGTTGAGTGAAGTTTTCCAGTTCGCTTTGCATAGCTTTGATTTGTTCCTTCATGTTACTAATTTCCGTCTCCCTCTGTTCGATTTGTTGTCTCAGTTCGATGATCTTGTTGTATTCAAGTTCGCATTTCAGTTTCTCGATTTCGTGATTCTTCAACTTCAGATCATAGAACCGTTTCTCTTCGTCCTGTAGTCCGTGATCTTGGTTCTGTAGTTCTTTCTTTAAACTCTGTATATCTTTCTCCAGATTACCTATAATAATGTTCAGTCTCTTTATCTCGAGTTTATACTTCTTGCACTCTTCCTTGCTTTCTTTTAGTTCTTTGGGGAAAGCTAAGAGCTTCTTCTTCAAAATACTGTTTTCATCTTTGATTTTAGAATTGGAATATCTCTCATGATACAATTGCTGTTCGTAATCGGTTTTTGTGAAGACGATTTCCATATCTGCATCTTCCTCGATCTGTTTTTTCATTTCCTCGTATTCTTTCTGTTGCAGCATAATATCCTCCTGACGCTGTTCCAATTTCTTCTCCACTTCTTGAAGTTTCCCTTCGTAGTGTGCTGTCAATTGGTCTTGTAGAAGTTCTTGCTTTTCTTCCAGTTCTTGTACCTGCTGGTCGTGTTCTTCTTGCAGTTTTAACAACCTGTTGTGAAGATCCTTGAATTTTTCATATTCTTCTAATAACTTTTTATCGTTGGCAGATTCGATGAACTGAAGTTCTCTGCAGTGCTTTTCCATAATTTCTGTCATTATCTCGTCATGCCTAGATTCCTGTTTGCTTTTGTCATTCTGTAGGGCTTGGTTTTTGGTTTTCAAATTTTCCATTTCTTGAATAAATGTTTCGGTCATCTCTCTTATTTTGTCGTTGTAGCTCATGTCTTTGAGGTGCATCTGGTATTCGTTTTCCATGTTAAGTTCTTCTACACGAGATTTCAACTCTGCAAGCCAACCATTTTTTTCTTCCAAATCGAACCTTGGGATTAAGATCTCCTCGGACCAAATAGTACTCCGGTCACGTTTCAAAGTCCGACTTTCAGCAACGTTTACCTTCCATATTGCAATTGAAGCATCTTTTGATGTTGAAATTAAATATCGATCATCAGTTGTAAAAGTCATGTGTGTAGTTTCGAGACTATGACATGGATAATCAAGCCATCTTCCCGGAAGCATTATAGGATACTCCAAGCTTCTTATATAACCGTTATTAGTTCCAACAAATAGCATTGTATTGGACCACGACAGAGCAATTGATTTGAAAAGCACGTCACCCGATGGAAATGTTCGCAATATGTCAGACTCGTGGATTTCTTTCATAGAATAATCTGAGCCTACGGCATAGAAATTCTTGTTTTCGAAATTAATGATGACATCGTTATAGGCGCAGGATTTCAAGACGCACTGACCAATTCGTTTCCCGGTTTTTAATTCCCAGTCATAAACTGCCCCATCCAAGCCGCATGAGATTAGATTATTATCATCCATACACCAGGCGGTAGCTTGAACTTTACCATTGTGACCTTTCAGGTTGGCCAGCATTTCGAAAGTAATCGACGAGTATACCTGTATAAAGTTGTTGTTGACCGCCGCGAACATGTGCCCACCTCGGCTGAAGTTACAATGTGTACACATACGGATATTGAATTCCTTAAACTGTTTGAAGTCGTCTCTGAGAATATACATGAAACGTAATTTGTCGCTGAAACCTGCCAGAAGAAATAGTCCCATTGGGTGCATAGATATGCTATAGACTTCTTCTGAAAAGTCTTTAGAAAGTTCTAAGGTAAACGTTTCATAGTTCCACACTTTTATGGAACCGTCCAGAGAGCTGGTTGCAATGAAAGGCTTCCACGAGCAGACACAACACCCAGTGACAGATTTGTAATGGAAAGGCTGTACTAAAACATCAAACACGCTCGTCTGCTTCATATATTTCGTTTCCGGTGGATTAACTTGTGTAGAATACATTTGTTTCATATTGGTGCTAATAACGAGAACATCCTCCGATGGATTCACCACCATCCATTTTATAATCTGGTCGCATAGTTTGTTATTCTCCAATGTATCTGACGGCAGCAAAACATCCCTAACAAACTTGTAATTATCTTTGTCTTCAACTCTTTCAAAAAACTGTACATATTGCGTACCACACGCTGTAATAAACCCTTTAGAATAACTGACGATTGCTGTCACTCCATGCGTCCTTGCGACATCGTTTGGAAGATTCAAATATTGGAATACGTTAAAATCGAGTCTTAAATCCGTACCTTCAATAAACAACACTCTTCCATTGCCTGTACCCACCAAAAGACGCTCGTTCGCATCCCAACAATAGCATTTGAAATCTCGAGGTTCGATCTTCGGGAAATTGAACTGTTTGAAGTTACCTTCGACGAATCGGAATGATTTTAGAAGTCCATTGCCAAAAGCATACACGTTAAGATGATCCTGAGGATTGAAGCTGATAAAATTAAGAGTCTCTGGTACCAGAGAAGTCGTGACTTTGGCTGTTATGAGTAGTCTCGATTTTTCCCATGACCAGTAAAGGAGAGTTCGTGATGGGTCGTCACATATGGCTATGATACATCGAGAATCAGATGAAAAAGATAAACTAAGGATTTTACAAGAAAATAATTCTGGACAAACTAATGTCTTCTTTTTCCGCAAAGCAAACAAATCAAGAATGTTTATAGACGGTTTTTCGTATTTCAAACCAACAGCAGTATAGTTACGGTTAGGACTAATAGCCATGGCAGTTATTTCAGCTCCTTTCTCTGACGCTAAGAGCAATCGCATAGTCTTCTGTTCGGTGTTAAAAAAGACACAGTAACAACCACACGGATAAAGGATCGTTTGTTCATCAAGATAAAAAACATTGCTAGAAATATCCGAGTTGATTCCAATCAAATATTTTATTGTCGCTGTAGAGATAGCCATTTTGAATAGAAATAAATTCCCTGACTTTTCTTGTCGCTTTTGTTATAAGTTAAAAATGAAATTAAATCTCAAAACGAGACGTCACATGATGCTAGTCAGGTGACCCAAATTTTATTCTAATGGACAGCCTCCCATTTTTTCCTATTTTTTCGACATTTTGATATTTATTTATTCATTCATTCATTCATTTATTTATTTATTTACTAAAGTTCTGTTATGCTACCAACACACACGGACACACTCACACACACATTTCCGACGAATGAAAAGCATACATCTCCCAACGAATTTCACTTACATGCACGCATCTTTTAACAAATTTAAGGCACCTACTCACAAACACACATACATATCTTTTAACGAATTTGTGGTACACACATACACACACTCACATACTTTTGATGAATTTAAGGTAGAAATACACACACGCATCTTTCGACGAATTAAAAACACGCACGTCCACATACACACGCATACGAACACACTCACATACCACAACACATCTACATACATATATACGCGCACACAACTACGTACTCACACACACACACACACACACGTTTTGAGTTATTTACAAAACACCACACACATATACACACACCTTTTAAGAAATTTATGGTTCACACGCACATACTTCTTTTGACAAACTTAATACACACTTACACAAACATATCTTTATATCTATCATTTCATAATAGAGTTATTATTAATAAACTCTTTTAACATTGTTCATAGCAATCTGCTCAAAACCTCTCTTGCTTCTATAGCATAAACTTTCTGTTTTAAACTAATTTAAAAACATTCCATCAAAATTTACACCTTACACCAGATAGTTATTTTGCTAAGTTTTTCATTATTTTCAAAATTAATTGAAACAAAGATGGTGAATTTCAAGAGAAATATGGTGATACAAGGATTAAATATTTTATGACTCTATCAGTCTCTGTGTTCTGTGACTCACCAGAGACCATTCCTTGGTTCTACGATACAAACTTCCTGTTTCAAACTGATCTTAATTAAAACCTTCCATCAAAATTTCACCTTAATTTATGTTCCAAACACCAGCTCAATAATCCCTTCTCCTGTAGACACAAAGCCTGAAATTTGGAGGAAGGGATTAAGTCAATTACACCGACCCCAGTGCGTAACTGGTACTTATTTAATCGACTCCGAAAGGATGAAAGGCAAAGTCGACCTCGGCGGAATTTGAACATATGAAATACCGCTAAGCATTTCGCCTGGCATGCTAATGATTCTTATTTCTTTATTGCCCACAAAGGGCTAAACATAGAGGGGACAAACAAGGACAGACAAAGGGATTAAGTCGATTACATCGACCCCAGTGCGTAACTGGTACTTAATTTATCAACCCCGAAAGGATGAAAGGCAAAGTCGACCTCGGCGGAATTTGAACTCAGAACGTAAGGGCAGACAAAATACCGCTAAGCACTTCGCCTGGCATGCTAATGATTCTGCCAGCTTACCACCTTCTCCAGCGCAATAATCACAAAAGTATTTCACTAAATTCTTCATTATTTTCAAAATTAATTGAAACAAAGGAAATGCAATATTTCAACAGAAATATGATAATAAAAGGTAAGTGATCTAAATTAGAACCTTCCAGCAAAATTTCATGTTAATTTTTGTTCAAGACACCAGCTTAATAATGACAGTTATTTTACTAAATTCTTCATGATTTTCAAAATTATTTGAAAAAAAGGCAGTGTTTTTCAATAGAAATATGGTAATAAAATGGTTAAATACTATATGATACTACAAGTCTATGCATTCTGTGACTCACCTAAGACTACCCCCTTGGTTCTATGATACAAACATCTTGATTCAAAGTGACCTAAATTAAAACCTTCCATCAAAGCTGCAAGCTAATCTATGTTCCAAACACTAGCTTAGCAATCCTTTCTGCTATAGGCACAAGACCTGAAATTTGGGGGAAGGACTTGTCAATTACATCAACCCCAGTGTGTAACTGGTACTAATTTCATCAACCCTGAAAGAATGAAAAGCAAAGTCAACCTTGGTGGGATTTGAACTCAATATGTAAAAACAGATGAAATGCCGCTTATCGTTTTGTCTGGCGTACTAACAGTTCCGTAGGCCTTGCATTGGCTTAATAATGACAAAGTTCACTAACAGCACTGTCTGAACGTGTTCATTACCAGAGCAGCTGTCTGGCTCTTGTGCTAGTGGCCTGTAAATAGCACCATTTGAGCATAATCGTTACCAGCGTTGCCTTCTAGCACTTGTGTTGGTGGCATGTTAGAAAATTATTCGAGCGAGGTCGTTGCCAGTGCTGCTGCACTGGCTCTCATGCAGGTGGCACGTAAAAAACACCTTTTTGAACGTGGCCGTTGCCAGTACCGTGTGACTGGCCCTCGTGCCGGTGACTCAGAGTGGTTGGCATTAGGAAGGGTATCCAGCTGTAGAAACTCTGCCAGATCAGATTAGAGCCTGGTGCAACCTTCTGGCTTGCTAGTCCTCAGTCAAATCGTCCAACCCATGCTAGCATGGAAAGCGGACGTTAAACGACGATGATGATGATGATGATAATTTTATTAAACTCTTCATTACTTTTGAAATTAATTGAAACAAATGCATTGTATTTTAATAGAAATATGGTAACAGAAGGATTGAATATTCTATGACTGACTATTAGTCTATATGTTCTGTGATTCACCAGAGACCAGTCTCTGGTTCTATGTAACAGAAGGATTGAATATTCTATGACTGACTATTAGTCTATATGTTCTGTGATTCACCAGAGACCAGTCTCTGGTTCTATGTAACAGAAGGATTGAATATTCTATGACTGACTATTAGTCTATATGTTCTGTGATTCACCAGAGACTAGTCACTGGTTCTATGTAACAGAAGGATTGAATATTCTATGACTGACTATTAGCCTATATGTTCTGTGATTCACCAGAGACCAGTCTGGTTCTATGTAACAGAAGGATTGAATATTCTATGACTGACTATTAGTCTATATGTTCTGTGATTCACCAGAGACCAGTCTCTGGTTCTATGTTACAAACATCCTGTTTTAAAGTGATCTGAATTAAAACCTGCCATCAAAATTTCATCATTAATTTTATGTTCCGAACACCAGCTTCATAATAAAGCACAGGCATGGCTGTGTGGTAAGAAGCTTGCTTCCAATTGCCAAAAGATACAGAATAAATATTAGGCTTAGAAAGAATAAGTCCTGGGATCAATTTCTTCGACTAAAACCCTTTGAGGTGGTACTCCAGCACATCTGCATTCAAATGACTGAAACAAGTAAAAGAGTAAAAGAATTAATAAAATTATTTTATTAAATTCTTCATTATTTTCGAAATTAATTGAAAGAAGGTAGCGCATTTCAACAGAACTATGGTGACAAAAAGGTTACAGTGATCCTAATTAAAACCTTCCATCAAAATTTCATCTCTTTTACTCTCTTTTACTTGTTTCAGTCATTTGACTGCGACCATGCTGGAGCACCGCCTTTAGTCGAGCAAATCGACCCCAGGACTTATTCTTTGGATGCCTAGTACTTATTCTGTCGGTCTCTTTTGCCGAACCGCTAAGTTACGGGGACATAAACACACCATCGGTTGTCAAGCGATGTTGGGGGGGACAAACACAGACACACAAACATATACACACACATACATATATATATATATATATATATATACTGTCCAACCCATGCTAGCATGGAAAGCGGACGTTAAACGATGATATACGACGGGCTTCTTTCAGTTTCCATCTACCAAATCCACTCACAAGGTTGTGGTCGGCCCGAGGCTATAGTAGAAGACACTTGCCCAAGGTTCCACACAGTGGGAATGAACCTGGAACCATGTGGTTGGTAAGCAAGCTACTTACCACACAGCCACTCCTGTGCCTAAAACACGAGTCTCCCCGGCAGAGAATCGAACCCCGGTCTCCCACGTGACAGGCAGGGATACTTACCACTATACTACCAAGGAGGCAGGGGAAACACCAGTTTAATAATGAAACTAAAGATATTTTACTAAATACTT
>NC_142950.1:12125529-12130529 GCF_046866305.1 Octopus bimaculoides
TAACAACAAACAAGATAAGGACAGATATCCGTCAAATGTAAATAATGTAAATAATGTAAATAATTCCTCACCTCTTAAATATAGAACTGTACCACCTTTGTTTCTAGCACCACCACCAACAACAGCAACAACACTAACATCACCACCACCAACAACAGCAACAACACTAACATCACCACCACTGCCATCAACCATCTCCACCACTATCACCACCACCACCACCACCACCACCACCACCACCACTAACTCTACTACCACAATCATCAACACTACCTTTGTCTCTAGCACCACCACCAACAACAGCAACAACACTAACATCACCACCACTGCTGTCCCCATCGCCACCAGCACACCATTATCACCACCACCACCACCAACAACAACAACAACAACAACAACAATAGCAGTAACAACAACACTAACATCACCATCACTATGGCCACCATCACCACCAGTACACACCACCACTATCTCTAGCCCCACCAGCACACCACTATCACCAACAACAACAGTGTTACCATCACTACCACCACTGCCATCATTACCACAGCAGCAGCAACAGCAACAACAATAAGAATGACAGATAACCACACAAGTGATTTGTACTAAGTTTACTGATTAAGTATGGCAAAAAGTCACAATGGTGTCGCAAACAACAACAACAACAACAACAATAATGACATCGTCATCATCATCATCAACATCGTCATTTCATCGTTGTTTTAATATCTATTTTTCTGTGCTTGTATGGATCGGGTGGGGAATTTCAACCATGTTTCGTGGTCTGCTACCACAACAGCTCCTTTATAGGATCCAGTTAGCTCAAGACATCATCAGGAGGAACCACGTCCGGTTTTGGCCCCTACTCCTCTACCGTTTTGATGTGGCGGGGCCCCTCCTTTCGGAGGTGTCTTCAGCTCTGGTGTTGGGTGCATGTCTTCTTTCTTCTATTCCCTGGCCTCTTCGATGCAAATGTATTTATTGAGGCAAATGTATTTTATGGCCTGATGCCCTCCCTGTTACCAACTCTCACCTGTTTTCAAGAAAGGGTCATATTTCTACATGGCCAGGCATGTTTCTAGGGAAGACTGGAGATGAAGGACACTGCTTGGATGGCAGTGATGCTCATTTACAGCTACGAGACAATGTTAAGGCAGGGAGACACTAACACAAACATGCATGCACATGCACACACACACAGGCGGTGTGTGTGTGTGTGTGTGTGTAAAGGCAGCGAGCTGGCAGAAACGTTAGCACGCCTGGCGAAATGCTTAGCGGTATTTCGTCTGCCACTACGTTCTGAGTTCAAATTCCACCGAGGTCAACTTTGCCTTTCATCCTTTCGGGGTCGATTAAATAAGTACCAGTTATGCACTGGGGTCGATATAATCGATTTAATCCGTTTGTCTGTCCTTGTTTGTCCCCTCTGTGTGTAGCCCCTTGTGGGTAGTAAAGAAATAACACACACACACACCATACAACTACATGGAGCATACCTACACATGTGTGCCC
The DNA here is from genome assembly GCF_046866305.1 of Octopus bimaculoides. Classification (NCBI taxonomy): domain Eukaryota; kingdom Metazoa; phylum Mollusca; class Cephalopoda; order Octopoda; family Octopodidae; genus Octopus; species Octopus bimaculoides. Next base: position 12,127,042 of record NC_142950.1, read on the forward strand.
CACAGACTTTGTTGCCTCATAACTCCCCGCAAAATGGATACTTTTTAATGAAATTTCATACAAATATGTGATGATGATACACACACACACACACACACATATATATCATACATATGTATACGGATGTTGCTCTTTGTCAATGGAATGCTAAAAATAGACTATGGGTATAAAACAATGGAAAACTATTGGTGATCCAGTAGTGCTTTTGAACCCACTCAACTGAAGATCTGCAGGTACACAGCTATTGTTGGATCATATTAATAGAAGAATGTGAATAATAAGTGAAATACTCAATAGTCACCCGCTGATACTAATGCATAGAAACAATTGTAGTGATTTGGATTAAAACCTGGCTGTGTGGTAAGAAGCTTGCTTCACACCCACAGGGTTTCGGGTTCAGTCCCACTGTGTGACACCTTGGATAAGTGTTTTTCTACTATAGCCTTGGGCCGACCAAAGCCTTGAGAGTGAATTTGGTAAACAAAAACTGAAAGAAGCCTGTTGTAAGTACTTGGCTTTATAAGAAATAAGTTCTAGGGTTGATCTGTTTGACTAAGAGAAAGAAAGATAGAAAGAAGAAAAGAAAGAGAGAGAAAGCAAGAAAGAAAGAAAAGGAAGAAGGAAGTAAGGAAAGATAAGAAGAACACTCAATAAATAAGCACCATATTTTAACATTTATAAGGAACCCCTTTTTGTCAAAAATTAAGTTAAAAAATATGGACGTTTCTTATACATGGATAGTAATATAATCCCTCACAAAACCATTTTTCCAAATTTTTAGCCCCACAAAATTAGCGGGCTTCTTATACATGTTAAAATCATCATCATCATCGTTTAACGTCCGCTTTCCATGCTAGCATGGGTTGGACGACTTGACTGAGGACTGGTGAAACCGGATGGCAACACCAGGCTCCAATCTAAATTTGGCAGAGTTTCTACAGCTGGATGCCCTTCCTAACGCCAACCACTCAGAGAGTGTAGTAGGTGCTTTTACGTGTCACCTGTACGAAGGCCAGTCAGGCGATACTGGCAACGGCCACGCTCGAAATGGTGTCTTTTATGTGCCACCCGCACAAGCCAGTCCAGGGGCACTGGCAACGATCTCGCTCGAAAATCCTACGGAAGCCAGTCAGGCGGTACTGGCAACGGCCATGCTCAAAATGGTGCATCTTATGTGCCAACCGCACAAGAGCCAGTCCAGGGGCACTAGCAACGATCTTACTTGGCTTGCCGGGTCTTCTCACGCACAGCACATTTCCAAAGGTCTCGGTCAGTAGTCATCGCCTCGGTGAGGCCCAATGTACAAAGGTCTTGCCTCACCACCTCAGCCCAGGTCTTCCTGGGCCTACCTCTTCCACGGGTTCCCTCAACTGTTAGGGTGTGGCACTTTTTCACACAGCTATCCTCCTCCATTCTCACCACATGTCCATACCAGCGCAATCGTCTCTCTTGCACGCCAGCACCACAACTGATGCTTCTAATGTTCAGCTTTTCTCTCAAGATACTTACACTCTGACGGGTATTCACATTGACATTACACATCCAACGGAGCATACTGGCTTCATTCCTTGCGAGCTTACGTATGTCCTCAGCAGTTGATTGTTAATTTTTAGAATGACAAAGTAGAGTAGATGTAAGAGGCTGAGCCTGGCCAATTTGAACAAAAGAAAATAGATAAAATATTTGGGCTGGATATGGCTGGTTTGAATGCTAAAGGGTAGGGAGCCAATATACTGAATAGTAAACAAAGTTTCTCTTCCAGACCTTCATTTAACACTGATTAGGCCTCAGAAGATTGTGTATTAGAATATGAAGACGCTACAAGTGAGAAGTATCAGCTGTCTGAAATGACCATAAGCAAGTGTGGAACATTCTGAATTTTTGGTCATTTGTGAGTAAAATAAGCATTATGTTGTTTAAATGTCAATAGTTATATCTTATGGAATACCACAACAACACTGACAACCATATGACAATATGGTATATATTAGTATCACAATTTATAAGAACTGAATAATAGTAGTACAAATAGCTAAAACTACCAGCAACCCATTCCTCTCCCCTGGATAGACCCTATCAGTCACCAATAAATGACAAATAAGATTTAAAGTGGAAATAGTTCAAATATAGTTGAAAAAATGGTCTTTGTAAAAAATAGAAAACTTATAAACTAAAATACCCAATCTTAATTTAGTCTGAAGGAGGGAGCTGTGCTCATGGCCTTCACAGGTTTTCCAAGACTAGTTATATTGATACAATCAACCTGAACTATTGCTATATGATGCCTACAGGAAAGACATGTGCATGGAGAGAATACCAAGGGAATGGTGTTCTGGGGAGGAAGAACTGAGGTGTATTGGTTAGAATAGAGTTGTGAAATTGAGAACAATATGGTTGCTAAAAGGAGAGATAAGTGGAGATAATATGAAATGAGTCAGCACTGAGGAAAAGAGGCTGCTGTAATAGCAGTAAAAAACAGTAGAGAGAGTTAATAGTATGCTTGTGGTCAAGAGGATGATGGTGACTTCAAACCTATGGATCAGATGGTTTTCTTTGGATGCAATGAGAACAGTAAACTATTTTGAGTTTCACCTGAGCTTTGTACTGGGTTAGTAATTATTGGGGGCTGAAGTATTTATAGGGCTTTGAGAGAAAAGCTAGTCTCTCCGAAATGCAATTTTTTAATATTAAAGTTGAGCATATACAAGGAGATATCCTCAGTGATGATGAGGCCTATATTCGAAATTATTGTTAGGATCTAGATCAGTGGTTATCAACTGAGGTCCATATGGCCCTTTGGGATTGACGTAAGATTTTGTTACTAAAGTTTAGCGCAATAAATTGGTTATACTTCTACAATACACAAAGTATTTTAACAACTATTTTTATATAATTCCTTGTTTACCAACCACATGGTCCCAGGTTCAGTCCCACTGCGTGGCACCTTGGGCAAGTGTCTTCTACTATAGCCTCGGTCCAACCAAAGCCTTGTGAGTGGATTTGGTAGACGGAAACTGAAAGAAGCCCGTCGTATATATGTATATATATATATATATATATATATATATATATATATATATATATATATATATATATGTGTGTGTGTGTATGTGTATGTGTTTGTCCCCCCAACATTGCTTGACAACCGATGCTGGTGTGTTTACGTCCCCGTAACTTAGCGGTTTGGCAAAAGAGATCGATAGAATAAGTACTAGGCTTCCAAAGAATAAGTCCTGGGGTCGATTTGCTCGACTAAAGGTGGTGCTCCAGCATGGCCGCAGTCAAATGACTTTTTTGGTGTAGGTGGGCTCTCCATAATTTTAAAAGATTCGTAGATACGTGGGGAAGAGTAGTCGTTATTATTAAACCTTGGTCCATTGTAGAGTAATTAACTTTGAACCTAATTAAGTTAAATAAGACAAAAGTAAATGGAAGATATAAAAACAAGTGTACTTAAGACAAGCTAACCATAATGATAACGAGATAAA
>NC_142950.1:12135529-12143029 GCF_046866305.1 Octopus bimaculoides
ACAGAAACTGAAAAATGCCGTGAGCTGGCAGAATCGTTAGCACGCTGGGCGAAATGCTTAGCAGTATTTCGTCTGCTGTTACGTTCTGAGTTTAAATTCCGCCGAGGTTGACTTTGCTTTTCATCCTTTCGGGATCGATAAATTAAGTATCAGTTACACACGGGGGTCGATGTAATCGACTTAATCCCTTTGTCTGTCCTTGTTTGTCCCCTCTATGTTTAGCTCCTTGTGGGTAATAAAGAAATAAGAAACTGAAAAATGCCTTATATACAGAACCATGCAAAGGTCTTCAGTCACTTTAAACTATTGTAAATTTCTACTAATTGCCAACTTATAAGTGGATAATTCCCATTGTGATTTTTACAGATGAAACATTGGCCTCGTTGGAGTCATTTCCATACCTAATCATTATATTTTGTAGTAGGGGTTCTGAATGAGAGGGGAAGATGTGAGACAACCACCAAAAATGGCTGTGCAAAAGTTTTCAGCCACCTCACATAAACCAATCAAGATACAGTGTGTTAAAATAGAAAATGTCAATAATGAAAATCTATTACATAATGTTCATTTCAAGAAGTTACTACACATCGTTAATTTTTCGTGTGGCTTGAATAATTGCTTCAATGCATCTGGGAAGAGATGAGTACAAATCCTTCACCATCTTTACTGGTATGAGATGTCATTCAGTGCTTGATAACTGATGTTTGTTTGTTTACATCTTTGTGATTTAATAAATAGTTCAACAAAACAGTCTGATAGAATGAGTACCAGACTTCCAAAAAAAAAAAAAAAGACATATTGAGTGGGGATCGATTTCATCAACTAAACCCTACAAACTGATGCTCCAGCATGGCTGCAGTCCAATGACTAAATCAAGTAAAATGATTTAAAAGAATTGTTTATATCCATTGATCTATCTATGTATTTTGCTTTTAAATTCTTCCAGAACCATGTCAAAAATATTTGTATGTGTTACTATTCTTCTTACAATACTGGTCCCTAAAGCCATCAGCTGGCCTGACAAGGTTTCTGAGGAAGCTTGCGTGAATAAGATACCACCCAAATGGCCATCACCCCAGACATCACAGCCACCATATAAGATTTTGCTGTCAGATAATTTTTATAAAGCAAATGACATTATAAATGGTATGTAAATCTAGAATTCTATATTTTAGAATTTTGTCTTGGAATATTTCAATTGTAGTAAAATGGTAAATCAGTATATTTGTTACTATGTTGGATATATATTTAACCATTAGCATTTAAATCAGTCATATCTGGGCCAAAATTCCTACCTGTTTTGTGTTCAAACTGGCCAGAACTGGTTTCTCACACCTGTCCTACAATGGCATTCTAAAAATAAGCAATCACATCATCAAAATACTACCATGGAGTATAGCTGTTCATACAAAAGCATCATACAGTCTGCCTTTCACTCTGAAAGAGAGTCCTTTTGTAAACTATATTGGTCAAGCACTAAACGTGCTTAGCCCAACAAAATGTTGAGTCAAACTCAAATGAACTTTCACTATAATTCCATAACCTCACCCCACATTAAGAATATCATTTTTTCAATTTTTTAAAATTTCCATTAAATTTCTTAAACTTGGTTAAAATTGCATATACTTTATGTTAAAATATTTATTGCATTATAACCTTTATTTTTATATAGATTTTGTAGCATAATAATTAACAATTATAATAATAAAATCGTTTTAACATTATTTACCCAAGAACCTCTTCAAATTCACATTTTGCTATACTAGCTAGTCTTTTTTTACTCTTACTTCTCCTCTCCCACTCTTCTTTCTATGTTTGTTTATTCTCTCTCCTACTTATTCTCCTCCCCTTTCTATCCATCATCCCCTCTTTATATTATATCTATCTTTCTATCTGTTTCTCTCTCTTTGCCTTTCCCTCTGTCTCTTCTATTTGCTTTTCTCTCTCCCACTCTTCCTTTCTCCATGCTTGTTTACTCTCTTTTCAACTTATTGTTCTTCCCTTTCTGTCAATTCTCTATCAATCCTCCTGTCTATCTCTATATCTACCTTTTTACTCTTACTTCTCCTCTCCCACTCTCTATGTTTATTTACTCTATCTCCTACTTATTCTCCTCCTTATTCTATCAGTCATCCCCTCTTTATGAATCTATCAATGCCAATTAAAAATTTTTTTTATTTTTTCAATTCTAGTTTCTAACTTTTGAAGGCTCAACATTTTATTAAACCTTTTTCAGTAAAACAACTTTTTTTTAGAAAAATTTAAAGTTTGAACATTTTATTGAACCCTTTTCTGCAAAATAGGAAATTTTTTCCATTTAAATATATATATATATATATATGTATGTATATTAATTTTACGTGCGGGTGACACGTAAAAGCACCCACTACACTCTCTGAGTGGTTGGCGTTAGGAAGGGCATCCAGCTGTAGAAACTCTGCCAAATTAGATTGGAGCCTGGTGTTGCCATCCGGTTTCACCAGTCCTCAATCAAATCGTCCAACCCATGCTAGCATGGAAAGCGGATGTTAAACGATGATGATGATGATGATGATTAATATTATCTTAGCTCGTAAGTTACCTCATCATTTCGTATTTGTCTTGCTTTCTTATGTTTATTTATGGATTCCCTGAAGAGGAATATACGAGGAATTCCAGCTGCTCTTACTTCTTTGTAGAAGAGCTCTCTCATATATTTTGAAACATGTGTAGGAATTAAAGGAACCTTTATTTATATGTGTTTTGCTCCATTTATTATTATTATTCATATATATGTATGTATGTGTGTATGTATGTATGTATGTGAGCTATATTTTTTTGTTCTCTATCTTCTAGTGACTGTAAAAGGTCAAAATAGCACTAAACTCCAAGAGTTGTACTTGGTCATTGTATCTGACGAGAAAGTTTCACAAAATTTGGGTACATTTGATGTACCATTCCATACAGACGGAACATTGTGTAGGAACCAGGTAAACTTTATCTTTCATTTATTTATATTTGTGTGTGTGTGTGTGTGTGTGTTTATGTATGTGTGTATATATGCATATATGTATATATGTGTATGCATGCATGTGTATATATGTATGTATACATGTGTGTAAGTACATATATATATATATATATGTGCATGCATGTATACATGTGTGTATCTATGCGTGTATATATGTATGTAGTATGTGTGTATGCATATATGTATGTATGTATATTTGTATGTACATATATAGTGTGTATGTATGCATATATGGATATATGTTTGTATGTATGTATGTATGTATGTATGTATGTATGCATATATGTATATGTATGAGTGTATGTATGTATGCTTATATGTACATATATAGTATGTATGTATGCATGTATGTATATATGTAAATATATACATGCATGCATATGTGTGTCCCTTTATCAGTGCTATTATCATCATCATCATTTTAGCAGCCACATTTCCCTGTTTGCTAGATCAGATGAAATTTACTGGAGCAGAATTTTCTATAGTAGTCACCATTGGCGGTGACGCAACAGTGTTGTTGTTTTAATGTCCACTTTTCTATGTTTGCATGGCTTAGATAGAATTATTTGAGGCAAACATTTCCTATGACTGGATGTTCTTCCTGCCACCAACCTTTACTTGTTTTCAAGCAAAGTAATATTTCTCTGTGACACTGTTGTATGATTGTAACATTTGATTATAACTGTCATGCAATGTCAATACAAGTAGGCAAACAGCCATTCATATGCGCATGCACACACACACACACACGTGTATAAATTAATGAGTTATTAAAGAACAGGAGTGATGCAATCAACTTCATTGTCTTACATCTGTTTCTTCCAGAAGACACATTGCATTCAGAGCTGAGTGCTTGTGCAACATCTTATAGCTTCTTCAGAGCAATTTAAATAAAGTGTATGTATATTGCATAAAGCAGTAAAAAAAACCCAGAAGCACCAGAAAACCATTTAAATGTTTTCTGCAATAAACATACCCTTCATTTAAACGAGTCTGTATTTAGAAGGCGTTTTTATCAATGTTTGTTATTCAACCAAGACTGATTCAAGTACTAAACAACACAATTGACAACTAAAACTACCAACATTGTCATAAAATGACACTCTCAAACATAAAAAAAAAAAACATGGTGACTCATTCATACTTGATTCTTTTACAGAGCAAAAACTCCTATTTTTCATACAACAACAGCAGCAGCAACAGGAATTTCATCACAACAACTTGGAAAGCTCCAGAAAAATCTTTCGGAAAACTCTTGGTTATGTAGGTATTACTCCAGGACATTTTGGTTTTGAGAATATTTTTGCATCCATGTGACTGTGCAATCTGAATGCATCATTTAAAATTGTGATTTCGGGATTCAATCAGACATGGTCGTATGGTCAAAAATTTGCAGCCACGTGTTTTCAGGTTCAATCCCACTGCACAGCATCTTGGGCAAGAGTCTTCAACTATATTGTTGGGCTGACCAATGTTTTCTTGTTAAAACTGATAGATTCACACACTTATTGCAGTGATCGTTCAGTTTTTCTAAGCCCTGTAGAAGAACTTGGAAGGTTGGGCCTCCATCTAAGTCTTTCACAATACCCTGAAATCCAGGACCTATTCAGCATCTCCACGTATATGCATGTGTACGTGTGTATGTTTTTGTGTATGTTTGTGTGTATCACTATCATCATCATCATCGCCATCATCATCATCATCATCATCATCATCATCATCATCATTTAACGTTTGTTTTCCATGCTGGATTGGGTTGGATGGTTTAACAGAAACTGGCAAGTCAGAAGACTGCACCAAACTCTACAGTCTGCTTTGGCACGGTTTCTATGACTGGATGCTCTTCATAACGCCAGCCACTTTACAAAGTGCACAGGTTTTTTTTTTTATGTGGCACCAGGAGTAGTGAGGTCACCACATAATTTACAAGACCCCTTTTTTGGGAAGGGGAGTAGTATTGAGGAGAGTGGCTTTGTGCCAGATGAAAAGTTAGAGTATAAGTTCACATGCATGCTCGCACACACACACACACACACACACACACACACATACACACACAACACAACAGGCTTCTTTCAGTTTCTGTCTACCAATTCCACCCACAAGGCTTTGATTGGTCTGAGACTATAGTAAAGACACTTGTCCAAGGTGACACATGGTGGGATTGAAGCTGGAATCATGTGGTTGGGAAGCAAGCTTCTTACCACGCACTCACGCCTGCACTTATATATATATATATATATATATATATATATATATATATATAGAGAGAGAGAGAGAGAGAGAGAGAGAGAGAGAGAGAGAGAGAGAGAGAGAGAGAGAGAGAGGGAGAGAGAGAGAGAGGGAGAGAGAGAGAGAGGGAGAGAGAGAGAGAGGGAGAGAGAGAGAGAGGGAGAGAGAGAGAGGGAGAGAGAGAGAGAGGGAGAGAGAGAGCAAGTGAGTTAGATAATATGACCCTGGTGTTTACTGTATAAAATAATACCACAATTATCTGAAGGTTCATAAATATCCATAGAGTATTTATAATGATAATTATCGAAGAATTAGAGTTAGCAAATCATTTTAATATTTCATTTACAATCATTTCATTGTAATTCAATAGAGGATATCCTAGAATTAACTATCTATTTCATTGAAATCGTACAATCTTTTTAAAAAGTCACTTTATTTTTATTTATCATATTTAATATGTGTTGCAAGTGTATAAATTATTAATTTAGTTTATAATTTTATAATTTTGTTTATAATTTTATAATTTTGTTTATAATTTTATAATTTTGTTTATAATTTTATAATTTTGTTTATAATTTTATAATTTTTATACTTTTTTTTTAATAATTTCATTTTCATTCATGTTGGATCCCACTTATCTGTCCATGACAGCTTTTTTAAAGTTTGGCTGCAATCATTTTGTCTACCTCCATCTGCAGGATGGAGAAATAGTTAAGCTGAACTTAAAGAACGGATTTAGTTAGTAGTGCAAGAGATAACTCCTGAAATGCTTCAAAATGTGTTTTGCAATGCTCAGGATAAATTTGGAATTTGCAGCGACACAGACGGAACACATGTTGAAAAATTTCAATAAATTTTGACATAATATTTATAAATCTTTTTTTGCTTTGCAATCATAATTAAGATATAAACATAAAATTCTATCAGTTTTTAAAAAAATTTCCTGATTTCATTGAAATAGATGGATTAACTCTGTGACATGCAATATAAACAATCTTAGATAACGCTGTAATCATTATACTAAATGATGATGAAACAATTGTAAATGACGTATTAAAATAATTTGTTAAATTCATTCTTCAACATTTGTCATTGAAATGTATTAACTGAAGAAGTCCTTGCATAAGGAGATGTATTTTCTATTATATTTTATGCAAGATGTGAACTGTACATAGTATATGCTTTCAAAATATCATTACATGGTTTGACTTCACTTTGTGTATATATATATATATATATATATATATATATATATATATATATATATATATATATCCATATTTTTAAGAAATCCAATTCATTTGTGTTCTTTTATTTGCTCTTTTTCTTTTCCTTTTTATTGTTTTTATTAGTGCAACTGTAGTTCAGGGAAAGACAAAATACTGGATGAATGTCAATACAACACTATATGCTGCCTCAACAACAGATAATGATGTATGTACAGAATTATTATTATTATTATTATTATTATTATTAAGGTGGTGAGCTTGCAGAATCATTGGCATGCTGAGCAAAATGCTTAGCAATATTTCGTCTGTCGCTACATTCTGAGTGGTTTTAATTCTGCCGAGGTCAACTTTGTCTTTCATCCGTTCAGGGTTGATAAATTAAGTACCAGTCAAGTACTGGGGTCAATGTGATTGATTGTCCCCTTCCCCACAAAAATCGAGGCCTTGTGCCTATAGTAGAAAGGATTATTTTTATCATTATTATTATTATTATTGTTATTATTATTATTATTCAGTAGTTTTATTTTTATAGCGTGCTTTCACTTCACTACTGAGTGCAGCTCTGTGTGCCTTGGGTATGTGCTGTGGTGTGCTGTGATGCTCTTATGGTTACTGTATTATTATTATTATTATTATTATTATTATTATTATTATTATTATTATTATTATTATTATTATTAAGGTGGCAAGCTGGCAGAATCGCTAGCATGCTGGGCAAAATGCCTAGCAGCATTTTATCCGTCTTTATGTTCTGAGTTCAAATGCTGTTGGGGTCATTTTGCAGTTCAAACTTTGCCCATTTCAGAAAGGGGGCAGAATATCTCAATACTGACTCAGCCCATGTATGTATGGCTTTGCTGATGTTCCCTCCATTTAATTTTGTTTCAAACACCTCCCTAATTCCTCTTTTGTACTCATTAGTGACATTCTCTCTCATTTCATCTTCCATTATCTTATTGTCTTGCAGCACTTTTAGATATTTGCATCTCTTTTACTCTTTTACTTGTTTCAGTCATTTGACTGTGGCCA